>NC_071110.1:32407500-32630000 GCF_024256425.1 Clarias gariepinus | reverse complement strand
AATCTTTACAGAAGAGTGAAATAGAGGAGAAGACGAGCGCTCTGTGTGTGTGTGTGTGTGTGTGTGTGAGTGTGTGTGTGTGTGTGTGATGAGAGTGATCCTGTGCTGCAGTTTACTTTACTAAAGAAAGAGAGGAGGAATAATGAAGTGTGCTTTAATCTTATGTCTCACACTCTCGTCTCTCACTGAAGCTTCGTCTCTCTCTCCCGTATCTCTCTTCTGTCTCTATCCTTCTCTTTCTCTCTCCCTCTCTTTCTCTCTCTCCCGTCTCTCTCTCTCTCTCGTCTCTCTCCCGTCTCTCTCTCTTTCTCTCTTTCCTGTCTCTCTCTCCCTCTCCCGTCTCTCTCTCCCTCTCCTCTCTCTCTCTCTCTTTCTCTCTCTCCCTCTCCCGTCTCTCTCTCCCTCTCCTCTCTCTCTCTCTCTTTCTCTCTCTCCCTCTCCCGTCTCTCTCTCCCTCTCCTCTCTCCCTCTCTTTCTCTCTCTCCCGTCTCTCTCTCTCTCTTTCGTCTCTCTCCCATCTCTCTCTTCTGTCTCTCTCCCGTCTCTCTCTCCCTCTCCCGTCTCTCTCTCCCTCTCCTCTCTCTCTCTCTCTTTCTCTCTCTCCCTCTCCCGTCTCTCTCTCCCTCTCCTCTCTCTCTCTCTCTTTCTCTCTCTCCCTCTCCCGTCTCTCTCTCCCTCTCCTCTCTCTCTCTCGTCTCTCTCTCGTCTCTCTCTCTTTCTCTCTCTCCCATCTCTCTCTCTCTTTTTCCTGTCTCTCTCTCCCTCTCCCGTCTCTCTCTCCCTCTCCTCTCTCTCTCTCTCTCTCTCTCTCCCGTCTCTCACTGGCGTCTCCCGGGAGTTCACCCAGAGACAGTCCTAAGCAAAGCCTAAAAACAAAGAGCTGAAGTGTTAGATCTCTGAAAAAAACTCAATTCCCAGAATTCTTCCTGCTGCGAATCTCAGACTTCACTGAGAGACTAATGGATTCTTACAAACTGCTACAAGATACAAGTTCAAAAAAATCTCGTTAAACAAAAAACTAATTGTCTACAATAATCCTCACTAAACATAACCAGAGAGCATTAAAATACTTCTGCTAAACAAACGTGAAAAGTGAAGTGAAATTACGTACAGTAAATAAAAAACAAGCTGAAATAATAGAAAAAAAACATAAATTGTAAAAGTAAGAGCAAAAAATGAAGAATAGGTTACAAAAAGGTTGGATATAAATCTGCCCACACTAAACTACACCAGCTCTGAAACAAATAGGCACACTGAACAAAAGTTTAAAAAGTATTATTTAAGTTTATTTTTGTATACATTATTAGGAAGCTGGAAGTAAGAAAAAACACAAACACAAACTAAATAACATTAAATAACACAATGTTGGAATTGTGTTAAAATTAAAAAAGAATTCCCTTTAAAATTGACCTTTCACAAAAAAAATACACTTCAGTTAACAAAGGAGGAAAGGAAAAAAAAATTACACACATTAAACAAAACCAGATAAAAAGTTTGCTACACTTTGCTAAACATCAAACTTCTTTTTTTGGGGGGGAAAAAAAACTTTTTTTTTTCAAATTAGCAATATTATATTACGAGTGCTACACAAAAACAAGTTAAAGAGGTTAAATAATTTACAGAAAGCAAAAATGGCGCGTTAAACTATGTTATATAATAACAAAATCCTGACACTGAACAAACAAATGAAAAGAACGCTGGCAGGAACAGGAGTGTGTGTGTGTGTGACATCTAAGTAAAGTTGTCTCTGAGTAAGCGGTTTCGTGTTAGCGCTCGTCCAGGTTAGCGCGCGTGCATGTTCCCCGCCACACTGTTCTCATTTTACTGTACGTGAAGCCGAGTGAACCCCCACAGTCTCGTAACGAATGTGTCCTGAATTCATCGGCGTCCTGGTGCGGGGCCGGTTGCCATGGCGACAGTCGTCCCGGGTCGCTTTGTTGTCGCTCATTAGCATGCCAACGGGCTCGTCCATCTTCCAGCGGAACAAAGGAAAGCCCTGTTCGCGAGATGAGGAGCTGGAACACAGCGGGGCTCTGACGCTGAGTCACAGGATTTCACTTCACATGCATGAGCACGAAAAAAAAAAATGTCTGGAGGTTCTAACCGCGAGATAGCACTAAGTAGCCATGACGCCGTATCTGGAAAATGTTCTAGCATCAAAGATGAAATGTTTGTTCTATTTAAAGAATGAAATTTTTTTTTTAATAAGCACTCAGTGGCATGCAGTTAGAGGAACATCATCAGCGATGGTGTGATGTCATGTGACGGGGTCAGCCTGTTACGTCTTTTATTTAAAAATAAACCAGAATTGCAGTTTTTTATTCCTCTTACGCTACAGCAAATTGTCCAGTTATAAACACATCACAGCTGTACAGAAGGACCTGTAAGTCAGGGTGATCCCCAGGTGTGTGATCGTGGTCCAAGGGAAATGTGGTCTGGGTCAGCCGTGGTGTGAGGCTGTGGTGGAGTCGTGGTGGGCTGATAATCCTCTCTGTTGTTTTGGTATTTATTTCAACTGCACTAATAATTCGATTTCGATTTATCCGCACGGCCGATTATTACCTACACCTAGCTGCTAATTCATGACCTAATCCGCTAAAACAGCATGTTATGGATTATCAGGGATAATAACTCATCAGGACAAAGAGAGCCATACTGTAGGGTGTGTGTGTGCGAGTCGATGGAGCGCAGCGCAGTAATGGGGTTCAAATGTAAATCAGATGCAATCTGATGGAAAGACAGGGTCTCTCTCTCTCTCTCTCTCTCTACGTCTGCGGACGGTGATCTGTCACCGGGCACGTCGCAGGGTTTCTCTGGGCCCAATTACAAACCCGAAAATAGCCTTTATCCAGCATGAACATAAGATCTGCCGCGGAGCATCCGTTTGTAGACGAGGTTCGGAAAAGGTCAGGATCCACACTCACACACACACACACACACAAACTAAAGCTGGAGTTCATCTTCCTTCTTTTCCTCCAGTGGCTTGGTTCATGATATTAGGTGAAGAACAGAGCAAAACTAAAATCATACAGTTTATCAGTTTGTAGTTTAAGGTTATGTAACATTAATAACTGACACTGGAGACTCCTTCCTTCCTAAAACGTTCAATAGAACCAATGCATTTGCTCTCAGTTGTTTCCGTACGCCCCCATCGATCCATCATCTATATAGTACCACTCATCCTGCATAGCGTCACAGGGTTCCTTAATACAGCCCCAGTGAACTTACTTTAGAAGGCACAAGAACACACACCCATTTATACACTACATCCAATTTGGAAACATAAATCAGCCTGCAGTGGATGTCTTTGGAGAATACCTGAGTGCATGAAGGAAACCCACCGAGCATGGCAAAACTATGTAAACTCCACGTGCACAGACCGGAGGGCAAAATTCGAACCCCTGACCTTGTAAGGCAATAGTTCATCCCTCTATGTTTTTCATTATTTAAAATCAGGACTCATGAATCATCAGGTTTATTTTACTGTGAATGGCAGGGCATTCCATTCCAGTAGCTCAGGTGTGTGTGTGTGTGTGTGTGTGTGTGTGTGTGTGTGTGTGTGCGCGCGCGCTTAAGAAAAACCGTGCACACATTTTCCAAAACACATTGTGCACATAAGCTACATTTCCACACCAGAGCCCATGAGAGACTTGATGAGAAATGGAAGCAGAAGGAATACCAAATCCAAAAACCAACAAACCTTAGGAAACGGGCGTGAACGAGACGAATGTGTGTAATATCAGCAGGCGAGGCGAATGTGTTTATGTGCTTGCTAGGTTTTTATGTTTTATAAGCTGGTTCATTACCAAACAGTGTATTGTTCGATTCTGGGTCCTGATTGGTCAGAAGTCAGTGATTGATTCCCTAAAACAGCAGCTCAGGTTTATATTAATAATCGTTGCTATAGCAACAGCTCGTTGCACAGGGACGGGTACAGCACTGATCATAAACAAGTTGATTAAGGAGGTTAATTTAGCATGTATGGAAGGAGTCTCCAGTGTTAAGCTGCAGTTTTCCTCATGATATGGAAATTTAAATGTTTTGTTAAAAATATACATATATATATATATATATATATATATATATATATATATATATACATATATATATATTGAGATATTAATTATTCACTTATTGTTGTGCTGAGCCCAATGACTGGGTCATGGTCTGGGTCACGCATCCAATCATGCATTAGAACTCTCGTCCACTTCCACAGCACCTCTACACACTCACACGTGCTGCGTCTGAACAAGGCCCTTGCGTTTAATATGCACGCAAAACTCATTTACCTTTCACTTAATTATGCATGACGAGTATTACCAGGTCAGTCGATTAATGATTAATGTTCCACGTGTATTAATGTGGGATATGTCCCGCGAGAACATTGCTGAAGTGGGTGGACCAAGAGAAAGAAAGAAAAAAAAACAAAGGCACAGATAAACTCGATACATGCTAATTGTCTACTTTTTTTACATGCTTATGTGTACATAAATTGGAGGAATGGCCTGAGACTGTAGATTTACAGTACCGTAGCTTAACATGATGCCCGAGAGGAAAGCGTAAAGACTTGGGAGTTTGGAATATGTTAGTAATGGATTGTAATAAGCTCGTCTGAGAGAAGAAAACACTCTAGGGCTGTAATTTTAAACTAAACAAGAGTAGGAGAAAGGGGTGGGGATGTAATTTGGAAAGAAATGAATTGAAAAGAAATATTTGCAAAGGGAATATTCTGGGAACATTTGGATAATCTGGAAATGTTTTTGATAACGTTCTTGGAATATTTCCAACAATGTTTAGGTTTTTGGAATATTTTGGTAATGTTCTTGGAAGGTTTTAGATAGTGTTATTGGAATGTTTTTCATAAATGTTTATGGAACCTTTAGGTAACATTCTGGGAAGGTTTTGGATAACGTTCTTGGAATATTTACTGTAGGTAATGTTCTTGGAATATTTAGGTAACGTTCTTGGAATGTTTTTCATAATGTTCTGGGAACCTTTAAGTAACATTCTAAAAAATGTTTTGGATGAAGTTTTGGGAATGTTGTACAATGTTTTAAGAACCTCCATATGTTGCCTTTTCTCGCCGCTAATCTCTCAAGAACCTGTATTCATTAACCTTTCTGCAGAACTCCTGCTGATATGTGGTCTCCTGTCAGATTACAGCAGGTGTACCAACAATAGGTTTCACCAGAAATGAAGCTGACAGTTATAAATGCCTTCGGGTAATTGCACCAGGGTGGCGTTATTAACTCTGACTCTTCCTTCTCTGAATCTTTTCAAGCAGTGGTCAACAATTCTTCCAACCTGCCTTTTTGCGAAGATTCAATCCTGAACTCTCTCTCTCTCTCACATACCACACACACACATCTCATCTGGCATTTTAATGGCCTCATACATCACCGAGTTGTGATAGCACGTGTGTATGACCAGACAGGAACAAAGCCCGTGATCAGTGCTTTGATCAGTTCCCGAGCGGTTCAGCAGGTTCCTGGGTGTTGAAGGTTTTCCTTGATATCATTACAAAGCATATACAAGCCTTGACAGCAGTTTTAAAGGTCCTTCAAAAGGTGCATTCGGTTCAACCCCAAAATCACACACCTAACAGAGCAGTTCTTGAATGATCTTGGGAGGGATTCGTTATGAAAAATCAACCAGGTTGGACCTGCACAGAAGCTTAACTTTGAACCAAGGTATGTCTCCTGGAGAAAAGTAAAGTGAGGTAAAGTAAACCTCATTGATGGAAACTTTAGTAGCATTCTGGAGTTCCTACCTTAGATTCAACATCCCAAACTAGCATGCCACCCCATGATCAAGAGGTTTAGCCTGGATTTGGTTTTATATAACACAGATGTTTGGTATCAGTGAAGGCTCCGGACATCAAGGGTCCTAGTTCTTTCTCCTCCCCAAAAAACTGGTAATACCTTTCTACCTTAGCTTCAACTAACCATAAAAAGCGTCAGACTAACTCCTCTGACTGACCAGAACTTAATGGACATTAGGTTCAATCAGGGTTGACTTACACACTTACACACATCTTTGGCCAACGTATCTCTCCTGGAGGTAAAATTGATAACCCGGGTACAGAGGATGGTTTTCCCCTCACTGTGTCTGAAGATCTACAGCCTGGTGTAACCTGGTGGGAATGTAAGGATGCTTCTGAAGTCCCTCATGTATGGAATGGAATATTAGATTAGAATTAAAACTTGAGACGATGCAGAATCTCAGTAAAGATGTTTATGCAATGTGGCCTGGAGGTCCAAGAAATGCAGGCAGTTTTTTTTCTTTTTCTGAGCAGAACTTCACCTTTTGGCTGATGTTGACATGCTAATGCTAAACCCAATTCGGCATAGACTAGTAGCCTGAGCTTGTGAGCTTGGGTTTCTTTTCTTTTCTTTTTATTTGCTTCAGAGGGAAATCAATAGAAGTGAAGGATTTCGTCCTTCGAGAGGCTCGGCGTCTGCGATTGTCACAAAGTGTAATGGTGTGATTGAAGCCCTGGATTGTACTCTAAAACCCCTTGACTACACACACACGCACACACACACACACACACACAATAAAGTGTCACTGCAGCCTTTACACTGCTATTTTAGTTTTTTCTTTCACTTCTGCTGTCATCATCAAAGCCTTAAGTGTTTAAAAACTCTTTTGATGTCCATTTTATGTCACCAGAAACACGTTTTCTGATCTTCTACCAGATATTGATATAATTTCTATCATCTAACAAGCTATGTATTCATGCATAAATAAAACCTAAACCTACTTTATTTGCAGTCTTACACTTCTAAACATTCCATTACTGAAGCAACTTGATTTTAGCATAAACATTCTTCTAACATATAAAGTATTTCCATGAATAATTATCAACGAACACAGTGTGACGCTTTGTGATTGCTTGTTTGTAGTTCTTTGTTTCTGCAAAACCCAAAATATGGTTAAAGAGGAAAGAAGGACAAAAAGACAGACGAATCGCGCAGTGAAACCACCGAGCGCTCGCCGTGTCTCGGTCAGAACCCCGGGCTCGGTGCCAGCGCATGCCTGTATCTATGGTAACAGATGTGCTTTTCAGAGGCTCTTTGCCCATTGTTTAGCGCCATAATTGCCTGGAATTTTTCGCCGCTTTAAAGGGAAAAGCAACGTGGGTGAAGACCTAATGTGAAGTAATGTTTCTTTTGGTATATGTTTAAATATGTACAGCGTTGAAACAGATTGCATTATGGGTAGTTCCCACCCCAAGAACTCGTGTTTTTGCCAGGATATGTGTCAATACCTCCCTTTTTGTCTCTCTCTCTTTCTCTCTATCTCTCTCCATCTCCTGCTGCTCTCTCCATCTCTCCCTGTCACAGCTTGACGTCTAAAACGATTGCATCTCCATCTCAGAAATGAAAGACATTCCGCACCGTAGAGCAGGCAGTAGGTAGCATTAAAGTGGGGACTAATAGACCATAAGCGTTCTCTATCACCCTCCCACACACACACACACACACACACACACACAGAGGATTTAGAGTTTAGAACATTCTGTGATATTAATAAAAACGCCTGACCTTGGTTCTGGTTAACCATAATCCACTAATTAAAGGTGCGGTAGGTATAAAAAAAATAAAAAAATAAATAAAAGGTTTTTACTGTCTTGTTGTATCGCTGATGCTGTCTGGGAACAAAAAATAGAAAATAACTATCTAATGTACTGTAACCTAACTTTTAGGAAAACTTTTAGCGTCGCCTGAGCTATAAGCAATCCGGATGTATCTCGCGTTAGATTCATGCTAGCAAGATCTGGTCGTTATTCCGGTTCTATTATCAATTCTGCACATGGAAAGACATCACGAAGAAAAATAAAGCTTAAAAGGAAGCAGCAGCGATCGACCTTGCCTCTGCTATAGCTAGGATGGTTAGCTTGCTTGGCTAATCTAAACTGACAATCTAACACGTGACAGACGAGCAACTTTCACCCTTGATGATTGAGTTATCGATATTACTCAGAGACAATGACATTCTGCGGTACGTTGTTGTGTAATCTGTCTTCATACTAGCCGTGTTTACCTGCTTTCTTGGATTTACTTTAGCAAAGCAGCCATGTGCGCGCAGACAGTGGCTAGACGCTAAGCCAATATTAGAAAGCAGAGGCGTCGGGTTCTTTAAGCTGAGGTACAGAACAAGCAGCCCTTTCCCTGAGGTTGTGTAGATCCCCTACAGAATGACTGCGCTGTGACTGGACTGACCGTGGATCAGGTGGTGATTTTCTTTCAATGTTCTTTAAGGTTCTTTATATCTTAAAGGTCCCATGTTAATCCAGGTCCCTCAAAGTGTTTGTGTGTTAAATCCCCAGCTGAAATACCCTGCAAATACTTTTCTCTTTATTTCACTCCTTCTCCAAATGCACCAATTCAGTGTCTATGCAAATGATCTACTGTACTGCTGAGCCACAAGCCGGGGGAGGGCCTCTTCTTATATGAGGTCACATTAATCGTTCATTAATCGGAATCTCTAACAATAACTACAAAGTGAATTTGGTTTTTAAAGATCACCTTTAAGTATTTAAAATCACAGTTTCTTTGAGAACGCGTTTAGTTTGTTGTTTAACGATCAACACCCTGCTCCAGGGGACTGAGGTAGTTCTTTGTTTCGGGTTGTTTTTGGCTCTTCTTATATGAGGTCACATTAGGGGGAAACTCTAATTTCTTGTTTAAGCCTTGGTCAATAAAAAAATGGAAAAATTACAAAAAGCAAAAACAAACAAAAAAATGTTGTTTGTTAATTTTTCATTTTATAAAAACAAAGAGATTTGTGCGGGCTCTAAGCTCCAAGCTAATTCCATCAATAAAAATGCTTTACTGCTTAAAACCTAGAATTTAGGAATGATTAGACATGATTCAGTGTCTCCACTGTAAACACGAGAGGTGTGTCCAAAATTAAGAAATATTTATGTGTTCGCATTTCAGATTCTATTGTGCACACACAAACACACACACACACACACACACATACTGTAGGAGTCTCGATGTTCACATTCTCAGAGTCACAGATCAATAAAATGACGCCCACGCTTTTGTTAATCTTTTTTATAGCTACACGTAATTATCTCGCATTAAGGCTTCTGCCCCAGAGGGCGATTCCGTCCCCTGACCTGTACATCGGAGCTCTTTCTGTGTTTCTGAGAGCGCCTGTGGTTACTGCGCTGTCTAATTATTTATAAACACGTGCTGTAAATCTAATTCAGACAAAGTGTGAGATCTGCTTTCTCACTTCAGCACGAATATCTCACACGTTCCTCTGATTTTTCACCTGCACTCATCGAACTGAAAAGAAAAGAAAAAAAAAAAAGCCTAATATAATAATAATACTGACTTACATTCCGAGTTTTAGGCAGTAATATACAGTGTGTCTGTGTTACATATTACAACCTTTACTCTAACCTCATGCCTCAGTAATCCCCAGCATACACACATATTGATTTTTCCTTCATTTCCTCTGTCTGGTGTTTAATTAACATCGTCCTGCCACCAGCCTTCTAACGTAATTATCACTTATAGATTTCAGACGCAGATCGAGTTGTTTTTTTTCACCCTATTGACGTGATCCAGAACACGGATAGATCACACATCACATATACAGTATCGAGTGTTTCCCTTCTCCTGTCAGTGCAATGAGCAGTGTAGTCCTCTTCCTGATTGGCTGCACATTGATCCCATTGTGTTACATCACCCAACGCCTTCACAACATGTTACTGTATACGGCGGAATCAGGAACAGGATGCTGCACTCGCTTATTTAGTTTAAATAATAGATTGAAAAAGCCTAGAAAAAAAAAAAAAGTTTAGCCATAGGTAATAGTGACCTTTTATTATTCTGTGTGTGTGTGTGTGTGTGTGTGTGTGTAGGAGGTGTAATATGTGTAATATATAAGAAAGCTATTTGTGTTTTGTATTTTTTTTATTCATAATATTGCCCGGCTGAGAAAAAAAAAAAAAAAGCAAGAAAAATTTTTTTTGGGCCTATAACTCTGCCTTGAGGTACTCCTATTAATGTCCTATTAAATGAACACAATTATTTAGGAAATTCTTATATTTAGTTTTTATTTAACAACAACAACAACAACAATAATAATAATAATAATAATAATAATAATAATAATAAAACTACTCAGAAAATTATTATAAACGTTTATATACAGTATATAAAAAAACACCACTACTAACAACAACAAAAATAACAACACTTTATTTGGTTAAATGTCAATTTAATTAGTTAAATCAGTTAGTAGTTAATTAAAAAAGAAAATTTAACAACACGAGTGTAATTAAAATGTGTTTTAATTATTTATTTACATTAAATAATGTACAATGTACAAAAAATATTTTTATCTATAAATGTTAAAAATCTTTTATTTGGTTCAATGCGCTAGTTAAATTAATCAAAAGCAACAACAAAAACTGAACAACAATTGAACAACAATAATACTAGAGTACTAATAATCCCAGTGATAATAATAATAACAATAATAATACAAACAGACCTATTTTCTTGGTAGAATATGTCCTTCTTTAACCTTCACCCAATTATTTTAAGAAAATAATAAAAGTAATAGTAATAATAATACAAAGAAGAAGAAGAAAAACATCTTTAGATATATTGGTTATATAAATCAATATTTGTATTTATGTGTAAGACATTATTATATCATTCGGATGCCTGTGATTTCTGTGGTTTAAATTTCATTTTTACTGAAACGTGTCTAATTTTGGTTTATAACGTGTACATTTTTGTAAATATTTTTGTTCTTGCTGCAACATTATCTATTAGTGTATTATTGACGCGCTTATAACAGGAGTGTTTTGTCATTATTGTCCATTATTGACCAAATCCTCCCTTTCCTGTCGTCTCTATCTCTCTCTCACACCAGTGTGTTTTCTTTAACTGTGTGACTTGATGTCAGTGATCGGACAGAGCTGTGTAATACACTCCACTGCACCGTCCCTGTGATTACTGTTACAGTAGAATGGTACAGTCGTAAATTACCCTACACCCCCCAAACACCCCACCCCCACCTTTTTCACACCACGCTTCCCCTTCCTGTACGTCCTGCATGGCCTTCTTTTCGAACGCCAGAAGTGTTTTTGTTTGCCCTCCTAAAGAAAAACCAGGAAAGAAAAATGCCAGGCGCGTGTCCTCCCAGTGGACCGGCCCCGAGCTACGACGCCAAGACCGGCATCACACATCAGGATGGAGATTTGGAAATGATAAATATACATGAACCTGTAATCTTTTTCCTGCGCTCAGCGTAAGGAGCTTTATCCCTCTTGGAGATTGAATTATTTCCGTTGAGTTCGCATCAGGATGTGTTTTATTCCTTCATTTATTCAAGAGTAATGTGATTGTCAAGCGCAAGTCTGTCCTTCAATAACATCCGTCTTCAGAGAGAAGCTTTCCAGGAAGATTCCGTGACATAAATGGGGGAAAAAAGCTGCTTTTTTTCTGCGTAAATGTGCTCTTTGTTTTTGTTTAATTATTTTTCTCACCTAAGGGCTAACGGCACACAATAATACTCTAGTGTGCTGTAATACTCTGTAATGTACTACAATATTACTGTTTTACATTCTTCAGATTGTGGATTCTGATTGGTCGTTTCTACAGTAACAGCTCATTCACAGAGAGATGTGTTCCTCTTAATCTTAGTCTAATAATAAAAAACATGCAGTTGTTTACTGTGTGTGCTAATGCTTGGTTATTTAGGGTTTATGGAAGGAGTCTCCAGTCTTAGTGCTTTTTACTTGTGCTTTAGGACTGAAGTTATGTCTATTAATTTTGTTTAACTTAAAATAATATAAATGAGAACAGGAATTGAGAAATGTTAAGAATATGATGATGTCATTCAGTAATAATTAAATGAGCCAACGCAAATAATTTCTGTGTAACGTCACGGCCTCATGCGTTATTCTGTACTCGTCGCTACTTGCTTTGAATTTTACACCACAAGCGTAAAGTCAACAGAGACATAACCCCCTGTTCTGTAGATTTAAATCTCAGCTATTTCCACACAAACAAATTTAAGACAGACAGCACAGGCTGAGGAACATTAGGAGATTACTAACAGCAGCATATGGCACACTCGCGTATATGTACACATCGCAATCTGGGACGATCCGTCATCACCGAGCGCTCCAGCAGGAAATTTAATCTGCGATCCTCTTTTAACCTCCACAACCGTAACCATGCTTCCTGCACAAGTTTAAAAACAAGAATTAAAAGAACGATTTTACTTTATAGTGACGAAAATTTTTCTCGCTCTGGCTTTTGTTTCCTGTCCACGCCCATGTCTCCGCCCCCTGTTCTGCGATTAATTGGTTTCCTGATTGTCCTGATTCCTGATTGATCAGTGATCAAATATTTATTAGTTAAATAATATTAATAGGAATAAAGTTATATACAATTATGTATAATAAAAATGTAAAATAAAATATGCAACATATAAAATTGGACTAAATTAAAGTAGTGACAAAGAATAATATATATGTCCATAATCTCCAAGAAAAATGTTAACTAAAATAATATCTAAAAATTAAAAACATAATAGCAGTGATATAATGTATATACTTAAATAAAAATAAGTACATATAATATTATTATGAAATAGAGCAAAAAATTTTATTATAAGAATATACAATTTTATTAAAATAATACACATTAAACAAACAAAACATATTTTTATTCCATGGCAGTTTTCTTTAAAACACACAAAGGGAAAAATAAGCAATAAGAATAATTAAAAATAACTATAACAACCTCAAATTGTTTAATGAATTATTGCTGAGTGATATACATTATACATGCAGTAAAATGTTGTTAAATCATTCCACCACTTCTGGATCACACCGTGCCATCAGGGTTAACCGGCCCGTTTTAAGTTAAGGAGGAAAATAACGATAATTAAAAAAAGAAAAAAAATCCTGTGGCCGGGCTTTATTTTGTGACTCATTTATCACTCTAGGGAATGTAATTGTGTTTAATTATTATTTGCCAAGCCGAGCGTGTTTGTGTGTTTAAATACCAGCGGACACGTATTCACAGGCGTGACGTGTACAATTAGCCAAATCATCGCAGCTAATTACTGTTATTTACTGAAGGTTTGTACTGTGCTCAAAGGCATGATCTCTCTTTCTCACACACACACTCTCACACACACTCTCACACACTCACATCTCCTGAGATTTCTATTCACAAATACAGACACATAATCAAAAAAAAAAACTCACAGGCGGATTTACAGTATTTCTTCTCACCGCCGACGACCGGTTAGAGGAAAATCACGATATTCGACACTGAAAGGAAATCGTTCCACTCACGAGGACGTCGCTGAGGTAGGCAGCTTTTCTGGGCAGCTTTTGTCCTCGTGAGACGTGTCCCATTTGGACGTGAGCCTAAAAACGACCGTCTTCTAACGCTGCTAATTTCGGACGGATTTGAAAGCACGACCCACATACGGTACGAACGAATTCCCAGAATTCTCTCCTCCAGCTGAGTGCTCTCTAAGAAGATGCTAGGAATCATGGCGTGAATGACGCAGTGTGTTTGGACTGACGTGAACGATTCTGTTTGACACGACTGCATACAAATCTCATATAAAAGTTAATGTAGTCATGTTCAGTTCCTGAGTGATTCATTCGTTTGGAAAGACAAGGTCACTAGAGGAAACGAATCTGAATCCGTCAGAGCTTTGGATGGTTAACTGAAGTACTGAAAATTCACATGCATGCAGGTTTGCGTTGGACACAATGTGCGTTTGTGCTGAACTTGATTCTGGTCATTTTTTTCCCATGTCACAATCAGCAAATCAGCAAATAAAAAAATCTATTTAGACTCGTCTAATGTTTACTGAATCAATAAATATTGTCTATCAATTGACTCCTGTCTCATTCAGCAAAGCAGCTGAAGATTCAGTGAATCATTCTGGTCTCGGATACGCTGGGAACTCGGCACACGAATGCAAAGCTTTGAAAATTTTCGCCTAAAGAACTTAAATTTGGAAGACATTTGTGAGACAAAACTTTTTTTTTTTTTTTTGCATTTGGTGAAGACATAGCATGATGGGACCCAATAATATTACCAAGGTAGCAAGAAGAAGACGGAGCCGCTTTCAGTTTAGTTTTTAAAGCAGCCGGTGCCGAGAGGAATCATAAATTAAGGTTAAGTCAGGTTTAATGTCCATTTACTCCATGTTTTACTTTATTTACATGTCTATTCTAAATGTTTTGATTGTTTTTATATGAAGAAAATATGATTATAGTGTTGGAAATCGGTAATATTGGTAATATGTTTGGGTGGCTGGAACGGATTATCTGTATTTATATTATTTTCTATAGGACAATGTGTTTCTTAATACGGAATTTCCCCTTGAGAATCCGCCTCTGGAACGGATTAAACTCCGAGGTGTATGCCGAGGTTCAGCTGTTTGATTCTCTCATCTTCAACCGAACTGATTCAGACGACTCGTCTCACTGCATCATTTTATCTCTAAAGGCTCTAACCGCGTGCTGGAGGATAAAAAACTGCAAAGCATAGATTGACGTTTCCTTTTGCTGACTTTTTGGACGTTTTGGAGTTTACCAAACCTGACTATGTGATTTCTTTTCATCTTTCTCCCTCTTTTATTCTTTATCTCTCAGCTTTTCTGGCTCGTTCCCCCTCTGAATCAGCAGAGTATTTTAGGCCGGTGTAATCCTGGCCATCTGCTCCAATCTCCCCTACTGCACTTCCCACGCACGCTCCACCTCCCCAGCATGCATCGCTAAACCAAGCCGGCGTCAGATCGTGCTCGGGTCCGGTCAGGTTGTGACCGCTGCCCTCTCGCAGTAGACAAGTAGTAACATGTACAAATATTATAATTCAGGGGTAACTGTACACCATATATTAATATATAATACATATACAGGTAGAATATAAATAGCCTCATTTTTTTTTTTTACTTAAGGTTTGCTCTAATTTCACTATTTGAGGTGGCAAGTTCTACAGAAATGGGACTATTTTGGTTAACTTAAAAAAGTCCAGTTGTCCAAATTAATACTTAAAATGAAAATTGTATTAATTAATTATTATTATTAATAATAAAATTATAATATTAATTACCTAAAGTAAAAGCAGTGGTAAGTAAATTACTAAAGTATATTTGTTTATAGAGATTTTTGTTTTAGCTAGCTTACATTTTTGGATATAATTTAACATTCTCCTGTAATTTTTTTGGGGAAAAAATCTTCAGTTTGACTTATTGGTGTTGTTGCACTTCTTGTTCCTGTAACTTACAACTAGACTGTACTTGTGTGTTTTTTTTATTTTTTATTATTCATTTCAAATGGCTCTTTTTGTTTGGACCGAACGCACAAACCTAAATTTCCGTGTGCATGAATTAGCAAGTGTAAAGATTAACTGCTGAAAGTTTCTCACTTTCTCTTAGTAAATATTGATGCAGAATCATTATTTTACAGTAATGTTCATATATAACTAAACTTAAAAATACAGCTTGGGTATAGCTAGTTTTATTGCCCCCTTTTTAGAATGAAACAATTTCAACTAAGCCAACAACAAACACAAGCATCTATCTAAGCGATGTAGAGCTGAACCTTTTAGAAAACAACCACAGAGGAAGAAGTTTACAAATATAGTAAATATAGTAAACTCCTGGAAGGCCTGGAGGTGAACTGGGAGTAATGGATTTGATGAACTGTAAAAAAAAAAAAAAAACTGTAAAAAAATTTTGTAAAACATAAGTAAGCATTTTTTTTAATGTAGCAAAATAATAACGGCGTGTTGTGGAATTCTCTCCACAGGAGTGTATTGAGTGTGTACTGGCTGAAATCAATAGAGACGATAATGTGACAATAAGGCGATAGTCAAGAGTTAAGAGAACTGGGATGATCAGGACAGCGAGTGTATTGTGGATTTGGGTATTTGGTACAGTGTAATAGACTGGGTTCTGTGTTACAGTACAGAATAACGAAGCGTTCAAGAACAATAGAGTCGAGCAGGACGAGTGTCTGAGATGGATGGGAAAGAATGGAAAGAATTGGGGACAATGGAGAGAGAGAGAGAGAGAGAGAGATCCTGTACAATCACACCAAGTCATAATCATCTATTTGTTTACTCATGTACATTCCTGAACTTTTATTTTTCACTCCAGCAGTGAGTGTACTGGGAGGTCAACAAATATGACTTATTCAGAGGACGAGCACTAAGTCTGAGGATCCCATGAGCATGCATAAAACTCCAACATGCTCGGTTACAGTCTTTTAAACTGTATGTCCCTGCTGGAAACCAGAGCACATCCGTGACCAGAGAAGTGGAAAACGTGTACCAAAGGCTAAGCAAACTAGTTGTGCTCATTAAAAAAAAAAAAAAAAAAACACTACAGTAAAAGGAACTTAATCTTATTTTAATGATTCATTAATTACATTTATTCGAGTTATGTTTATATTATTATGTATATAATTTTTATACCACCTTTACGGACCTCTCATGCTCGTTTCTTATGTTCTCTTAAGTTCTTTTTCCTTCATTTGACAGACAGAACATTCAGGAATAATAAGATATCTAACAGCGATAGATCCACAAAGGAAAAGGCTAATTAACAGAACCAAGTAAGAAATTCTACTGTAAATCAGTAAACCTAGCAAAACAATTCCTTTTTTTATTGGTTTGTTGCTGTAGACACACTCGTGTCTTGGCTGGTTGGCGATGCTAGCATCGAACAAATTTAGCCGTTCTCACCTGCTACCCACACACACACACACACACACACACACAGATACGTGCTAAGACATGCTAACAAGCACATATTTGTGTTCTCGTACACTTTTGATTGTACACTCTAATCGAAAACCCACCCAGAAACACGTGAACATGAATGGTAATGTCCTCTCTGTCACTAACGCTCACTTTCTATTCCAGTCACACTCACGCTTGTACACACACACTTCACTAGGCCTGGTGTGATGGTGGCTAATTTAGCGCTTCTGTAGTATATAGAGGTAACAGGATCTGTAAACTCTCTCTCTCTCTCTCTCTCAGGATTTCTTAAGTGTTTAACTGATCTGATGGCCTTTAACCAGTAGAAGGTCTTTACAGAAAAATTTTCAGCTCCTTAGCAAGAATAGCTTCCAGATAATTATGAGCACATTTCATCCTAAAGGTCATTTGCTACTGTACTTATTACTTGTGTGGGTGGTTTCAATAAACTTGCTTTAAGGATATTAAATACAAGTAATGAAAAATTTGATATTTTATGTTTTTCTCTTAAAAAAAAACATTTATTAATTGTTGGTGGCTTGCTGCCGCAAAAGAAGAATTACTTTCAGAACACTTTTAGACGTGCTGTTCAAGGAACGAATCAACTCAGGGTTTAGTTGTACAAAAGTAACTTTATATTTCTAACCAATCATTGACAAGACCGAATTCGCATAACCAATCATAATGCAGAAGGTGGGATTTATTTATTTATTATTTTGTAATTTACTTTATAAAGAAATAAACTGAACCAAAGAGTACAGGTCTAGGAGTGACTCTTCTCACACTGACCCGGATACACTCTCACACAGCTCGGCTAATGTTATATGTTATATATTTTTGTTCTTTTTATTTCCCTTTCATATTTTTTTCTCCTATGTCTCTTAAGGGCCTCTGTACATATCAACTATAAAAATAATCAAAAGAATATAAATACAAAATATTTTATTACTTTAATAATAAATGAGACTAGCTAAAAAAAACTGCACATTAAATTGTTATTATAAAATGAGCCTTAAAATTATATGATGCTTATCGTACTATAAAAAATATAGATAAATAGAAGGACCCCAAAGTTGCCCCTTTGGACCAATAAAGATAAAGAAAATAACCCTAGACAGCACAAGACCCTTCCATAATAAAAGACAGATATACTGTACTGCATGATTATGATACAAAAAGGGAAAGTCATACATTTTTAATTTGATTAATTGGAAAACCTCAAGGGTGAACTCTAGGGCCAGTCACGAGTAGAATAAGAGCCTGATATAAGTAATGTCTGGTTAAAAAGTACAATTAAATTACAAATAGATATCAAATTCAAATTTCATTTGTCACATACACAGTCATACACAGTACAATATGCAGTGAAATGCTTGTATATATAAACTGATATATAGATATAGAGATATAAACTGCATTTACTGCAAGGCTTTGAAAAAAATATATATCAATGTAAAATGAGCTGGATGGAAATAAATAAAGTTTAGATCCTTAAAAGGATATATTGTAAAATTGAATAAATTTAAATATTAATAAATCAAAAATAAAATAAAATGTATTATTTTTATTATTGTTAGTTTTTTACATGCTCGGTTTCTGCCTCACACTAGAGTCCAGAGAAGCTATTTTGTGTTCTCTTGAACGCCAGCGCCGGCTCTGCTAATTATATAGTGATTTGTTTTCTGATGACGTTTTCGGCCTAGAACGTCAGCGTCATGAATTATTCATGAATCCTGTGATCTCGCAGGTGGAGAGTAATAAATGCACATCCGCCGCTCTCAATTCTGCTTCAGAAAAAGAAATCGAAAACGCAGACCGATTTATCAGAGCGTAGTTTTTATAAAAAGGTGAACCGTACAGTGTGCAAATTGTAGAAAAAAAGGATAAAAATAGAGCTCATAAAAGTCTTTCAAGTCATATTTGTTACACTTCTACCCTGTATTCGTTTTGTCTGTCTTGTACATATTGAAAATATATTGTTTAATTATAAAATTGATTACTTACTGCAAATTGGTCATTATGCATTTTTACTCAATAAAGCTGGAGTTTTATATGATCAAAGTTTAAATGATTATGAATCTAAACTGGATATACCTATAAAGTCATAAAACTCTGGTATACTGGTATTAATGGTATTAATGGCATTCATCACGGGTACATATCTGTGGAAATTGAAAGTTAATGAATGAATCCAGTCACAATTTAGTTCCATTTGCATTTGTAAAATATTCATGATAAATTATAGATATTAGAAAGCGCGGGTGTGGGGTTAGGGGGGCGGGGTATGTGGGAGATGGTTTATCTAAAGACTGTACGTTAGCATGAAAAACAAGTGGTCGTTAGTGAGGATGCCATGAATACTCTGGGTTAGTTTTCGCAGGAACTGCAAGCACGGTATGATGAGTCTCTTAGTCGCAGTAAAATATTTAAACGGTGCAAACGTTTTAACAAAGGTCGTATGTCTGTGACTGATGACTCCAGCCCAGGTGCTACGCAGGCCCTGAAGTACAAAACACAAAAAACATTTCACAAAACATACAAGATAGCAACAGGACTGAGGACACAAGAACGGCAACTCTTCAACAAGTGACATCAGTTCAAGTTCAACAAGTTATCAGAACTCTGCATGCTCTGTGTAATAAACTTGAAAATTGGTCCAACTTGCTTACAGTGGAATGCTTAGTGCAAAGTCAGTCAATAAGCTTGTGGTTTATCATGTAATAAATATATGTAAATAGAGGGAGGGACCCACGCACTTTTGGCACTTTTGATAAGCCACTAAACTTTACTATAGAGCAGCTGGTCAGTCTAACTCTTGACTCGATTTGGTTCTGTCGAATCGAAAACAAGAATGGGGCCCCTACCTTTTCCATAATGCTGCAACTTGCAAATAAAATACAATAAAATACAATAATATAACTATTAGTGCGAGTTGTTCTGAAAAGTGACAGTGCACAATGAATAAAGAGAGTAAAAGTATGTAATAGTGGGATGGAACAAACACTTAATAACATACATATGTGTGATATTGCACGATTTGACTAAGGAAAAGGTAACATTAGTATTAATATTATAATTAATCCTGAGAAATCACCTACAGAGCAGTGAAGAGTTGTACAGTCTTATTGCCACAGTTAGGAAGGATTTCCTGTGACGGTAAGTTCTGCATTTAGAGGCGATGAGTCTTTTGCTGCGTGTGCTCCGAGGGCCCATCCGAACTGACACCCAGGACAGCACCAGCCTTTTTAATCAGCTTGTTCAACCTGTTTGCATCAGCTGTTTTCACCCCACTGCCCCAGCACACAGCAGCAAAGAACACAACACTCTTGAAAGACCTGAGCCGCCTCAGTAGGAAAAGCCGACTCTGCCCTTTCTTGTAAACAGCGTTGGTGTTGTTAGACCAGTCCAGTTTACAGTCAGTGTGTACCCCCAGGTACCTGTAGTCCTCCACTACCTCCACATCAGCCCATCTAATGATGACAGCGGTGGGAGGAGGAGCCTGCCTCCTAAAGTCCACCACCAATTCCTTTGTCTTTGTGATGTTAAGCTGTAAATGGTTAAGCTCACACCACTCAACAAAGCTGTCCGCCACAGTGCTGTATTCCTCCTCCCGTCCATCTCTGATACTGCCCACAATGGCAGAACCATCAGAGAATTTCTGCAGGTGACATGACTGAGACTTGTACCTGAAATCAGACGTGTAGAGGGTGAAGAGGAAGGGTGATAGGATGGTCCCCGGTGGCGCACCCGTACTGCTCAGGATGTTATCAGAGCAGCAGCTCTTCAGCCGGACATGCTGTGGTCGATTTGTTAAATAGTCTGTAATCCAAGCTACCAGTGGATGGTCCACCTGCATTTCCGTGAGCTTATTCTTCAGCAGTGATGGTCTGATATTGTGTTAAAAGCACTAGAGAAGTCGAAAAACATGACAATGTTTTTCGAGAACAATGTCCAAATGAGAATAAGCCTGGTCCAGCAAGTAGATGATGACGTCCACAACAACGATACAGGGTCGATATGCAAACTGTAAGGCGTCCAGCCAAGGCTCAACCAGCAGACGCAGGTGTTTCAGGATGAGTCTCTCCAGCGTCTTCATGATGTGGAAGTCAGAGCCACTGGCCTGTAGTCACTGGGGATCGACAGGTTGATTTTTTGGGGGACAGGAACCAGGCAAGATGTCTTCCATAGTGACGGGACCCTCTGCAGTTTCAGACTCATGTTAAAGATCTGTTGTAGAACTACAGAAAGCTGGGCAGCACAGCACTTGAGAGCCCTGGGACTGACACCATCAGGGCCAGCAGCTTTACTGGAATTGAGTCTGCACA
Organism: Clarias gariepinus; assembly: GCF_024256425.1. Taxonomy (NCBI): domain Eukaryota; kingdom Metazoa; phylum Chordata; class Actinopteri; order Siluriformes; family Clariidae; genus Clarias; species Clarias gariepinus. Next base: position 32,608,897 of record NC_071110.1, on the reverse strand, counting down.
GTTTCTATCTGATGTCATCTTCTGAGAGGGACAGAGAGACACAGGCTGGGGGAGCAGGAGAGGAGGGAGGAGAATGTAAAAGGTGGTAGGAGCTGAGAGTGGGGACAGGAGAAGCAGGGCAGTCAAATCTATTGACAACCTATTTTTAGGTTGTTTGCACATTTAACATCTCCATCCATCCCAACACCTCTCTTCTGTCTCAGGCCAGTAATGGCCCGCATTCCATTCCACACCTCCCTGGTATTGTTCTCCTGAAGTTTGCTTTCCAGCTTCCTTCTGTAGGACTCTTTTCCCTCTGCAGTCTTGTCTTTGAGCTCCTTCTGCACCAGTCTCAGCTGTTCTTTGTCACCGCTTCTGAAAGCTCTCTTTTTATTGTTCAGTGTAGCTTTAATGTCTTTGGTTACCCAAGGTTTATTGTTGGGAAGGCAGGGAATGGTTTTTTTGGGAACCACTGTGTCCACACAGAAGTTGATTTAATCTGTAACACAGCCTGTCAGATTGTCAATATTGTCTCCATGAGAATTACAGAGAACGTCCCAGTTAGTTGCCTCAAAGCATCCCGGCAAAGTCTCCTCTGTCTCCCTTGTCCATCTTGTAACAGTCTTTGTGACTGCAGGCGGTCTTTGGACGACAGGTTTGTAAAGGGGCTGGTGGTGGACAAAGTTGTGATCAGCCCTGCCCAGGGGAGGGAGAGGGATGGAGGTGTATGCCTCCGTGACATTGGCATAGAACAGGTCCAATGTTTTATTGTCTCTGGTTTTGCAGTCCACTTATTGCTTGAACGTAGGTAAAACAGTGGTAAGATCTGTGTGGTTAAAATCGCCCGTTAAGGCTACAAACTAAAAAAAATAGGTTCAGCCCAAACACAAAATAGAATTACCTTTTATTTTATCTGTGTTTTGTGAAACCTTTTTGTGTTTTGGGAAATGTCCTTACCTTTTGCACTTTAGGGCCACCGTACACCGTGGTTGTTCCTGTGAACATTTAGTAAGTAGAACGCCTGGTCTTCGAAAATAACATTATTGCCATTAAAGGAGTTCCTGGGAGGCCGGCGTTTCAGACATCAATCAGACAGGCAGTCCGATCATGGCTCTGGCATAGTGAGAAAACTTTCAACCTTGATGGCGTCCAAGCTCTAGTGAAACACTGGGATAAGTGCATTAGTGTAGTAGGAGAGGAATAAAGGGGGTTTTTATCTCTCAGAACTCTGTTCCTTTATTCTGCCCAATCAAATGATCTGCTTTGTAATATATGTACAATGTGGAATGCAGTCATGTTTTTTCTTTGCAGGTCTGTCTCACACACACACACACACACACACACACACTGTTTAAGGTTTTATTTTAACTTCTGTAACTACAGAGTCTGAAATAGGCTTGTCTGTGGAACGCGGTGGCTGGTTAAGGAAGTTTCCTAGCTAAGGTTAAAGCTTACAGTGTGTAGTCTACTGTAAAGTTAAAAAACTACTTCCTGGCCTCTCTTAAAATGCTCCTGTACTGTATGTTGTTTCTATATAAATAGAAGCTGACACAGAGAAAGATTTGCTCAGTGCTTCAACTCGACGTAATGTCAAGCCATTTCATTTCAGGCTAAAGCCTGGCGGCCATGTTTTATTTACTCCTCATGCATTATTGACGGCATATTTCAGGATGGAGCTGATATCGGTGTCGGGAAGTTATGCTGATTTCTTTACCTCTCTCTCTGCCCTCGCTCTGGCTTTGAAATGCAGATTGAGGAGGGGTTGCTACTGTACCAGGTGGCCAAAGTCGTCTTCAAAAGCTGGCGGTCAGGTGTGTGGAGGAGAACCTGCACTCCATTTATCCCTGCTTTGTGGACACAGCTCTATTATATCCACACAACGGAAGAAAAAGTCTGGAGATGAGGGAATGCTGGGGGTTGTACACTTCCTCTTTTTCACCTTTCTTCTGTTTTCCCTCAATCCCTGAGCGAGGGAATTGATGGACTGAAATGCAGCAACTTGCATGTAATTTTTCTCCAACACGAAAGAAAAAAAATGAAGACAGATACAGAGTGAGAGAAAGAGAGCGAGCGAAAGAGAGAGAGAGAGAGAGAGTACAGGAATTAAATCTTATTCTGATGCTAAGGCGTTAGCGATTACCACAGGCTAAGCGAACACAAACTAGAAAAAAAAAATACCATCCTGTTTCTTTGTCCACTAAGGTGTTGTTGTTTTGTGGACAGATTTACAGCGCTGATAAAACAACAGACATTCTGTTTCATGGAGCACAGTCTAATGACTACGCGAGCGAGCTAACATAATGAACTGTTGATGATATTGGAGTAAATCTTCCTTCTGCTTAGTTAATGTAATCATGCTCAGAGTAAAAACAAAACAAAAAAAAAAAAAACACACACACACACAATCTCAATCCAAATTAATGTTCTTACTTATTACATTTTTTATTTGTTATACCCAAGGCTCTTTTATAGATTTAAATGAGCTATTAAAAAACAACAACAACAAAAGCAACAAGAGTTTAGCATCCGCGCGAGTTAGCCTGATGCTCGCAACAGCAGATGGCACGAAATGTAAATCACTGTAATTAAATATAACATTTATGATAATTATAATATATAATTTTATGATGAATTTCACATCCTATCATGTTGCATTTATTTCGTGCTGCACTACACCTTAGATGGTAGCTTAGCATAACCACACTAGCGACATGAGGGTTGTGACGGCAATACAGAATTATGCCATTTCCAATTTGCATTTCATAAATATTTATAAACCCCTGCATTATTTATGAACGATAAGGTGTAGAGATCTTCCTGTGTGTGTGTGTTTTTTAGTCATTTCTTGGGATAAACAATTTAAATGTTAACATAGAGATTTTCCTTGTACGACTCACAAATTAGGCATCCACAAAAAAGCTTATGCCAAAATGAGAAATAAGTTTAACTTTATTTTATTTATGTTTTTTGGAAGCTGTTGATTAATGTGAATATTTCATAATTATATTTAACAGGCATTTTACACATTTGCATAATTTCCATTTATTATGAGTCAGTAACCATGCCATTTTTTTCAGGAAATGTGTGTGCGTGTGTGTGTGTGTGTGTGCATCAGTAATAGATTTAGTATCAGATGCACCACAATTTTCCTCATCATTAAGTGATCCTGTTCTCAATGCCGCTTGCGGATTTAATTTATTGATATGAAGAGCTGAAAGCAGGCCGTGGCTTTGAAATATTGCTTTTGCATGCTTTCTCCGTTGATGTGAATCCTTGTGGGAAAACATCAGAGACCAGAGCCAAAGAGTACTGCATGGACATCCAAAACGACACACACACACACACACACACACACACATAGAGTAAGATAGTGGTATAGCGACAAAGCCACAGAGCTATTTCACTGATCTATCCTTACAACTTCTAGCTATTTAAGGTTGGACAACACGCTGGAAGTCCCAGAGGGGGAAAAAAAGTTCTCTTGTTTCTGTTTTATAGAGTTGAGTCTGAAAGGATTCTGTGTTAGTCCTGGCATTCTTCTTAATGCGATTCATCATGGGTCAAGACACATGATGGTCAGAGTCGCTGCTTCTACAGAAAGGGCCTCTGTCATCAACTCGTATGCAATTATTGTGCTTTATCCTGCCAAAAAGTGGTCGCCAAGCCTTCTAATGGTGGTCTGATTCGAATTAACCAATGTCTAGTGGGATAAGATGTGAGATTAGTTGGTATTATAGCCGTCACCTCCAAATAGGCAATAAGAAATGGTGACAAATTCTTCACACAGATGTCTAGCTTGGTTATTTAATTAAGCATTCATGGCCCAAGGTCTAGTCAGAGTTCAAGCTCATGTCCATGGAGAAGGATCGGACGACCTTCAAGCACAAGGTCTTCACGTGATCTCCATCAGGTCAAAGTTTGAAACTGAACACTTTTTGTATAGAGTTAGATACACCTTAGATTTAGATCTTATTGACTTTTTATTTCCATATTGGATAAAAAGGTCATTAATCACATGACTTGAGGTTTAGTTTGGTTTGCTGTAGCTCAAGTCTCATGACAGAGTTGGAGCTCAAACCTATGGAGAGATCCATGTCTTCTACTTTAGTTAAAATGTGTGGTTATCCAGTGGTATAATAGATATAGTGCTGATAGCCCCATGGCTAGATAGTCAAAGTGATGTCTTCAATTAAAAACATTTTAAACAAAAAACTTAACCAAGTTAAGAAAATGGTTTGTAAGAAAAAAAGTCTAATTAGGTTTCAAAACTTAATCTGACCACATGATGGTTTCATGAGTATATTACAAACCAAGTCAAGAGTTATAAATCAGTGTTAAAGCCGCCCTCATAAACGTCCAGTTTAAGTTCTTGTGTAGATCCGGCAGCTTAGAGTTGGAGTTAACATCCTTGAGGGGATACATCTCTAGGGAGAAGGCTGTTGGTGTGTCCATTGTTCAGTTTCCATTAAATCAATCAAACCACATAGACTTGTGATGAATGATTGTCACTAATCCCCCTATTGGCTATTCAAATTGGTTTCATGTCAAATCTGACATCGTTGATTTATGCTGCAGCTCAATTCCATGGAGAAATCCATCTGTAGAAGAAGGGGGTTGGTATTGAACAGGAATAAAGGAAGTAGTATATAGTTATATACATGCTTCCATGGTTTCGGGACTAAAAAATTTTTGTTCTCAAGATTGAACAATTTATCCAAATACCTTCATTCATGCTTTCTATGGAAATGGAGTTTAGTTTCAGAGTAGACGATGCGACCTGGTTCCTAAATAAGGTCATCTGTAGATGCAGTGGCTCAATTGTCTTAGATCATAAATTAGTGGGAGAAGGGGGTTGGTCTTCAATGGGATAAATCAATTAAGCCAAAGAGTTCTGGGATAATCAAGGGTCACTAATTCCCCTAATAGAGGTTTAGATTGGTTTCAACCCAAATCTGACCTATTTGATTTCCAATGCACATACCATAACTCACCTTCAGCAGCTCAAGTCCAGGGAAAGTCCCATGATAGGGGAATGTAGGTGGTGAACAGAGAGATATACTGTAGAACAGTGTTAATGTTTATCTTTTCATGGTTTTGAGAGTCAGGTAGGGGGTTCTGTTGACTTGAGTGACAGGAATTGGTTAATTGTCTGGTTTAGACTCAACCAAAATGGAACATATGTTTTTTTTTCCTGTCTGAAAGTACTAAGGACAGAGAGCTGCTCTCATTTTCCAAAAATTTACATTGGAAGATCATGAATGGTTTTTAGTTCTCCTAATGGTCCTTCAATCCATATTGTGGTAAATTTCCAGGTTGGATTAAAGATCTAAGCCTTTTTAATAAGAAGGTCCTGCATTAAAGGGTCTTAAACCCATGTGAGTCAGGTCTATCTTCAGGAGAAAGCAGGTGGTGTCCAACAGTGTTGTAGCTTCCAAGGTTTAATGGCTTGGAGTATGAACTACTGTATGAATGCTCTGGGATGAAGTGTGGCACGCAGTTCTCCTGGAACCCAAATCTGACCTGACTTACAGCTCACATCACTGAGGTGTGTAATGGAATAAAGTTATAGCCACGTTTATCCCAATTAAGCTGGATTAGTTCCACCCATAGTGGGGTTTAATTGTATTTATTTTCGGCTGAAGTCAGTAAAAGAAGTTCTGGGGAAACTGAAACTGTGGTCAAAAAAAACAAGGTGCACATGCCATTTAAACAGAAATGATATTTTGTGCTGTTAATTTACTCAGGGCTCTGGCAAGATATGTACAGTACATAAGGAGTCAAATATGTCATAGAAATTAGGACCATTAAAGAGACCTCATAAAGTGATCCTATTGCTTTTTCTTGGTTTTTGGACAATTATGAGTTAGATTTTATGTATGACATGTAACAAAAGCAATAATAAATAAAAATGTATTATACAGTCAGATCTGACCGAGTAATAATAGCGGTGATAATAGACAGTAACAGCACTGGGACACTTAACTGGCGTCCCAGGTGTTCTAATAATCGGTAATTACACTAACTGCTTTAGAACCATTTGTGTTGATCTGTTTAAAGCTAATGTGAGCAACAAAGCTAACTAGCTTTTTCTACAAGGCTGAATTTCAAATCTTTCTTAAACCCCTAATCAAGGCCACAACTTGAGCCCAATCCCAATTCTATTTTCTACCCCTTCCCCTACCCCTCGCCCCTTCCCCTTGTCCCTTGAAACGAAGTGGAAAAGGGAAGGGTTAAAATATTTCCCCTAAGAAATGGGACACCACTACAACACTGTTATACGTCATTATACGTATCCGTTCATTTACATGTACACATACAGTATGGCCGTAAGCAAAACAAACAATGCGTTATCAAAAGCTCGGCAAACTGCCGTGCTACTGAACTTTTATATTTGTTTGTAGCATGCAGTAAAGTGTATATGACATAAAAATATATTTTTGTAATATTGCGCAATCGGCGCTATCCGCTAGCAAACTTTAGCGTTTTTTTTTGCAAACGTTTTTTTACAAAACATCACCATAAACACAAACACAAGACTAAAATAAATATACATATAATGAAAACTTGTCATAAAAATCCTTATTAATGGCAAAAATTCGTTAAATTTACGGGTCTGCTCGCTCGAGTGAGCGGCCATCTTGAAAATTTCGTTAGCCCTTCGTTTGAAGTGAGGTCCCGAAAAAATCTTCGTTTGGAGGGCTATCTGGCCCTTCCCCTTACCCCTCCAACCAAAAGAGAAATGAGACACCCCTACCTCTTCACGTGAACGCGCCAAACGGAGGGGTAGGGGTAAGTGGAGGGGTAAGGGGTAGAATTGGGATTGGGCCTTGGTGTATGGAACAAGGACTTGTACACCCTATATACTGTACAGTAGTGCACTAGCTATACAGTTAATGCTATTTTGGGGATTTAGTTAACAGAGTTGATATTCTAAAAAAGAATCAGTGGAAAATTTAAGTTTTCAGGACTGTCCACCACATCCATGGTTTATTCTTCACCCCTTTTGGGTAGATAGTACCAGTAAGAATTTAAAACTGCTATTATGGTTTAATTAAACTAACCGCCAGCCGCTAACTGTCGATCGCTGGCTCTTTAGTTAGTTTCGTCATGTGAAAAATAATCAACAAACACCCAAGGTTGTGCTGTTGCACTGAATATCAGCACGGCTGTGATATCTTCAGTACTCAGGCTGCGGCACCCTCGTGCGTACGACCGCATTACAGCTGATGTTTGGTACAACTGCATGACCTGGGAGTTATGCAGCTTAAATACTAAGTATTACAAGATGAAAAAGTATGTGGGGGGCAATTTGTTGCGACAATACAAGAGTCATAATCTGTATATCAATATTATACAAAAAACAGTTTGAAGTTATAGTTCAGACATGGGATACAATCTTTTTTTTTAGACAGATTTTCCCTAAATTAGTAACATCACTAATGAGAAATAAAAGCTAGCAGCTGGTGTTTAGCATTATATGACTGAACACTAGCTTCCCATCCTCATTAGCCTGATTAGCATTGCTGAATGAATTTCCTCTTTAACCCTGTTGCGAGGTAACGTGATGAGCAAGTATGTGCCAGTCCACAGTGGAGCTTCGGTCATTCATCATTTAGCTGTCAGAGTTAGCATGAAGGTGACTCAATCACATCATACACACTCGCACTGCATCAGGACTTAAGCGCACGGGCATTCGCTCCATTTTACCCAACACACACACACACATACACACACACCAGACATCCGTGGTTCGTTAATTTACAGAGCTATAATAATCCAGGAGTTTAGTTGTAGCCCAGGAGTTTGATTTGATCTGGAAAGAAATCACAGTGTTCATGAGTATCTCTGATTAGCCGTGGAGCTAATCAAATTTGATTAGCCTGGAGCTCGCTCACAAACAGAGCGATATAAAACAAGCTGAAGTATCAGTGTTGACTTTTTCACCTGGGATCTTTAAAGGAGAAATCAAGCAAAAAGCAATTTTGCACCTTGGGTGCACCTGCTAATTCCAAGCTAACGCTTCTGATGCTAGCTTCTGCAAACACACAGGTTTTCACACATATTTTACCCTTGTACATACACATCTGTGTAAGTGTAGTGAAGTGTTCATTAACCTCAGATCACTCGGGACATCTTACCAGGAGGTACAGGCACTTCAAACAAAACATCATGAGGAACGCTAAAGTCATGCGGTGGCCTTCTCAAATGAGTTACGCTCCAAAAAATACACTATGCACCTTATAATGTACGTCATTGTGTATGGTTAAAAAAACTAATAATTTATTTACATTTACTTTTTTATGGGTTTTTTAAAAATATTTTTTATGTTAAAGGTTTAACATTTAACCTTAAAAAAAAAAAATGGAATATATAAAATAACTTTTAAAGACAATTACAGCACTGCATCATTATGCTAGCTAGCATATTTAGTTATTAGCTCTTACTGGACGTCACTTTAGCATTTAAGTCCGATAGCTTTGTTTAGTTTAATATTATTATTAAAAATATAATGTATATTTTAGTTCATGATATGAGTATCCATATTTATTTCCAATGACAATTCTTCATTGCTAGCATGTTACTTTACACTTTATATATTATTTTATTTAATAAGAGTGATAAAAAAAAATACTAAGCTAGCTAGCTTTATTTATGTTGGCAGAAAGAGCTCTTGTAATAGTAGCTAGCTGATTCGTAAAACATTTATAACATACCATAATGTCACTTTTTACTTGTGCTGTCAATCGTTTTTAAAAAATTCCAGGGAACTGTAATTATGGGAAGCCATTAGGGTCAAACTTGGTCATACGATTTGTTGAAAAATGATATTCAGATATTAGCTATGAGCCGTTAGTTTCAATGCTAGTTCACATACTAAATAGCAATCTCACACACGATAACACTCCGGTTGCTAATGTATTCATTACTTGTTTATTTGTTCATACGCTGTATAATTCATGTTAAATTAGCATCTCTCTCTCTCTCTCTCTCTCTCACACACACACACACACACACACACACACATAAATCATACTGCTGAATGATGCTGTGTGTGCATCATGGCGCAGGGTTAAACTAGGCTGAGAATAGAAATGAAGGAAGCGGGACGGAGAAGGAAAAAAAGAGGAACGAATAAAGTTGGAGGGGATGAGCGAGGCACAAGTGTGTCAGTCTGTGGTGATTTTAAAATGTGCACTATTGCATTATGGGTAGGACAGTGTCTCCTCCGTCGTCCCATCAGAGACTCCGTGTCTCTCTCTCTCTCTCTCTCTCTCTCTATTAGCCTGAAGCGCTAATGGCATTTTTTCTGCCTCAATGGAGGTGTGATTTAATTCAAGTGATATATTTATGTTTAACTTTTTCCCAAAGATGATTTCTTTTCTGACAAAAAAAATAAATGACAGACACTCCTGACTCTAATGTTGTAGTAGCTTTTAATAAGAAGGAACAGGGAAATTATTGCATAAGGAGCTTGCAGGGTAGTCCATGCTGGATAATACATTGCGATTATTATCTAACTAACTAGCAGACTAACTGTTTAAAAATCAAGTAAGTTATTAGAACACAAAAAGGTAGCTGGCTAGTTATTATTAGATGTTATAATAATGTAACCCACACGGAAAAAACCTATATAAAACATATATGTTTTAATATAGGTTTGATATAGATTTTTAATATATGTGACATATATAAAATTGGCCGTTTTCCTATATTATATGTACATATATGCGTGCGTGCATATATGCGTGCATATATGTACCTATAGACATATATGTGACATATATAAAATTGGCCGTTTTCCTATATTATATGTACATATATGCGTGCATATATGCGTGCATATATGTACCTATAGACATATATGTGACATATATAAAATTGGCCGTTTTCCTATATTATATGTGCATATATGTGTACATATATACGTGCATATATGTACCTATGTGCATATATGCACCTATATTTTTACCTAGATATTAGTAAAATTATTAAAATCCATAGCTGTTAGACAACATAAATAAAAGCCCAAAATGTAGAAATTTAATTATTTTTATTTTTTTAAGAACAATCAAATAGTAAAAGAACAAAAATATGACAAAAAAACTCAACAGGAAGAAAACATATATATATTTTGAGGACCTTCTCAGCTTCGTGAGCTTTGAATTGATAGATGTGCCTGTCTGCCCTCGGGTGGCTGCCGGCCACTTCTTCAATGTAGCATCTAGAAAAGACAAAAATAATAAGACAGTATAATAATAATAAATGATTATTTATTAAAACGTTTATAAACATCTGTAAACTCCATAAGGCATTAGCTTAGCCACCGGGAAATATCATGTTTGTGCTACATGCAGAAAGGCAGCATGTTAGCATGATTTACCTAAACTATGTAAATGGCATTGAAAGCCAATGTGTCACAAGCTGACAAGAGCTAGCTGAAGTGAGGAAAATATTTACTAATATTAGTTTAATATTATCAGAATGAGAGTTATATAAGACTTAATAACTTACCCAGTGTGTCCTCCTGGATTCTCTCTTCAAAATGCTCCCCGTTCGTCGTCAGGGCCACACAGTCTTCTTCTGAGGTAAATGTAAACTCCTCCCACTTTCCAGAACATTCTGAAGAGTTTCCTTGTCCGGGGGCGTGGCCTAGTATGTAAATTAGCCGGACTGATTTCCGTGTGATTGGCGTGTGGGCGTGTCCTGCCTCGGGTCATTAGCAGATAATGTGACAGAAATTCTAAAATGTGTTTTTTATTTAGTTAGGTCTTAGTTATTGCCTTGATAATAGAAAATATGAGCGCATCATGTATGACAGTTGCCAAAGTGAGATATGAGCTAAAATGACCAGATCCTGCCATGAGCTATATAGGAGACATATCTTGTATGTACATATAGGGCTTATATGTGGATATAAAGAAGCAATACAGGAGACCTATATGGCCTGTATATGCACATATATGCACCTCAATTTTGTCTATATGCAGCATATATATTATCATATATATGCATATATACTGCATAAAGGCTTCATGTATGCGCATATATCCCCATATAGGTGAGGATAAATGCGCATATATACTGCATATAGGTGAAGATATATGCGCATATATCCTCATATAGGTGAGGATATATGTGCATATATACTGCATATAGGTGAAGATATATGTGCATATATCCTCATATAGGTGAGGATATATGTGCATATATACTGCATATAGGTCTCATATATGCGCATATATCCTCATATAGGTTCTTTCCATGTGGGTAATTTTTGGGTAAACTAGCTACAGTAGCTACCTACGTTGCTGTAGATGAATAATACATACAGAAACATTACCACAGTTCATTCCATTATAACTAGACAGAATTTTGGAGTGTACAGCAAAAGATATCTGCAAGATCATAAGACATTTTACCGTGATACTTTATACCATGGTATTTTTTGCTGCACCATTGTATTTGATATATAGTACATGCATCACACTATGGTACATGGGTCTACCACGGTGTGTACTTTGGTACAATGGTTCTATGTACAGTACTATGGTACACATACCAGGATACCACAGTGAGAAAGATTATTCACAAGTGAAAGGCAGACAGTTGCCAATCTTCCCTGGAGTGGACGCTCCAGCACATTCACCCCAAAAAATATAAACAAAAAACAAACAAACATGAACTACATCTTAAAGCATATAGGCCTCCATGACCGCACAATTAGCATGAGACTGAACAAGTCCTGTTTTTTTGGAGGGTTTGCTAACAGAAACCTCTTCTGTCTAAAAAGAATACGGAATTACGGCTAGCAAACCTGCATCTGAACTAACCACAAAACTTCCATCCTGACCACAGAGGAGTTGCTTGGCCTTAACGCCCGGGGCAAAAAATAACATTATTTCAGCAGAAACTCTTCATTCCCACAGTTAAGCATGGGGGTGGAGGCATGATTATTTGGGCTTGGTTTTTGCAGTGACAGGACCTTGAGACCTTAATGAGTCGACCATGAACTCCTCTGCATACCAGAGTATTCTAGAGCAAATGTGAGGCCATCTGTCCAACAGCTAAAGCTTGGTTAAAATTCAGTCATGTGACAGGACAAATAGGTGGCGTAGTAGTTTGCACCTGCAGGGACTGGGTTCAATTTCCGTCTCTGTGTGCATGGAGTTAGCACATTCTGCCCGCGCTTGGTGGGTTTCCTCCGGGTACCCTGGTTTCCTCCCACAGACCTACAGATTAGGCTAACAGTTGTTGGTCTTTCGGCTGCTCCCAGCAAGGGGTATACCCAGTCCGCACTACAACTTAGCCTGGTTTTACACCGGATGCCCTTCCTGACACAACCCTCCCATTTTATCTGGCACTACATCCAGTGGCTGAGGTTTGGGCACTGGCTGGGAATCGAACCAGGGCCTTCCGCATGGCAGGCGAAACACCTACCACTAAGCCACCAGTGCACATTAGGCTAACTGGCATTTCCAAATTGCCAATAGTGTCTGTTGTAAAGAAGACTAATAAAGTCATGTGATTACTTCAAGTTATTGCTGCTAATGGTGAATCTGTTATATATATATATATATATATATATATATATATATATATATGACAAAAAAAAAGCTATAAAAAGGCTAAAAAAGTTATACATTATTTGTTTGTGTGGGGTTGTATTTGCCGAATACTAAGACCAACGATTTTTATTCTTTTTTTATTCTTTTCTTCTTTGAACACTCCTGTACATAACACAATCACAATAAATTTTATACCTTTAGCAAGCTAGCAAGCAAGTATTTCTGGTACTGAGTCAAGGTTAAATTGCTTGATTTTCAGAACATAGCTCAATGTCATGAGTATAATGCTACACTTAAAGAATAATTATGTAATTATGGCCTTTTACGTATTGAATTTTTAGACAGTTATTAGATTTCGAAGATGTACCTAATTTAGTGAGTTTAACCATCATTTTTTTTGTTTAGCTTACATATTTTACTTAAGTTGATTCATTAATCATTTTTTCAGTCTAGTCACAGTGTGTGTGTGTGTGTGTGTGTGTGTGTGTGCGCATGAGAGAGAGAGACAGAGAAAATCTGTTCTTCCGCCGTCTCCATTTCACAGTCGAGTGACAGCTGCCACGACCGAGTCGTGACAGGACTGCAGAGAGCTCAAAAAGGTCATGTGACTGATCACGTGACCTTCTTCCACATTGTGTGTGTCTGTGTGTGGTAGAGACATGATCCATTCCTGCATAAACTCTTACAGTTTGTCGTTGTTAGCGATAATAAGACCACGCTACGCTAATATCACCACACAAGCACCTCGTTATTATATTTACGTAAATATATGTAAGGTTTCAACTTTGAGGTTTTGTAAAAGTGAGGACCTGGTGTCACTTTCACTTGTTTACACGTTTTACCTCACGGCCACGCTATTTTCACTCGGAACAGCTGTAGCATCTCGTAAGTGCGGCTGAGACGCCGGCTCGGTGCTTAACGCACAAACATAGTGCTTTAAAGAGGGCAAGGAGGGGGCAGATAACTCCTCAGCTCTGCAATAAGTGTGTGTGTGTGTGTGTGTGTATATATATACACTATTCCAGGAGCAGTTTTGAGTTTCATCTTCATAACGTTCGAATACCAAGGAGCACGCAAACATCTCCAGGGTCGGCTAAATCAGACACGTGTGTGTGCGCGCGCGTGTGTGTGAGGTGTATTGCGAGAACCTGTGGTTATTTTCAGACATCTGTATTTGAGTCAGTTTCTTCCAAATTTGTCACTGATCCTCAAGTTAGCATGCTAAGTTTAATGATTAGCATTCTAGCTACTTACTGTATGTAATAATTAAACTGAATAGGGAGCTAGCTAAATGGCATGTAATTTATAAACAAAAAATATATAATATAATAAATATAAGGCTAATCCTTAGAAGCACTATCCAGCTAGTTATTTGAGGATCCTTCTCCACTTTTACGACGTTGTTGGTTTGTTAGTTTGATTGTTTTTAACTATTCAGTCTAGCTATCTCTAACTATTTAGCTAGTTTAAATAGCTAGACGAATGTAAATACTGTTTACGGTTGTCATGGCTACACTTTAATATTGTATTTTTATTATTAAAGTGTATGTATTCATATGTATAGCATAAGATTAGCCTTCTTTTAGTGTGTGTTGTACATTACATGAGTACTCTAGTTATCTACCACATATTGTGTAATATCTGATTAAGATTAGCATGGCAGGTAGCATGGAGGTTAATGTTTACTTGTTGCCAGCATGATAGTTTAGTGTTTACTGAGGAACAGGATGAAAATAAAACATGTTTTTGCTAAGTGCTACATGTTGCTAGCTGTATAGATTGTATGTCATCATCTTGCTATCTCTGTGTGTGTGTGTGTGTTTCCCAGACACCAGTATACTGTTTCCTCTTTGTGATGTTAGCATTCCGAGGAGGACATAGGCTAAAATAGACGTCTCCAGACGGTGTCTTTGAAAGATGTGTGAAGAGTGGTGCTGCTATTTTTGAACAGATACGTGCTCAGGTTCTTGGTTAGCTTTTGTCTTAAAAAGTTCAAGCTATCTTTTTTTTTTTTCTCCAGAGTTTCATTATGTTTGGATTTTATAACCAGACAATGGACAGAGACTGATTTGTAAGCATTAGTGGTTGGGATTAATGCTTTAATGCTTTATGCTAATAGAGTTGGAGACTTGATGTTAGGCTTCAGGTTTCCTTCAGGAGAAAGTTCCTCACACCTGTTCACTCAAGCTTTAGTCCTAAAGCTTCTCAGAAACCCAAACTTGGTGTTTGGACTAATTTTAGCAAGCTAATTACATGTTGTTAAAATGGTTCTGTTTTTGTTTAGCATGGTTTATGATTTAGTTATTCAGCTAAATTAGCTTACTAGAAGTACCCATAATCCTCTACACCAATAAGCCATATTTTAGAATGCTTGCTTAACAGTTTTACATTTTTAGCTCTTGATTGGTCAGAATTGTATAGATTTACGTGACTGGAAATGTTTCTCATCTACATTTGGTTGTGGTAAGCTGACTAGCTGATGTTTAAAACTAATGTCTGGCTCACGTCAGTATACAACAATATTGTAACTTCAGTTTTCCACAGCCAGCTAGCGTACATTATATCATGCTAGTTTGCTGACATGCTACAGAAAAAAACTAATTTATTAGCTGCCGTGTCAATCAAATAAGCACTTCCTGTCTGGGTCCTATCTATGTTTGGTGACCGCGGCTTAAAACAAAATGTCTAATTTGAAAAGCTAAAACATTTTATCCACAACAAATAGGTTAGGCTATATGAGGAGCGAAACATTATTGGATATGCTTTTATAGAAAAACAATCAATGTTGGGGTGGAAGGAGGGGGGGGGGGGTGACAGTAAAGTTGTGTGACTTTTAAGTTATGTTGTTTCCGTTGTTTCTTTAAGTTACTAAATTGCTTTGATGACTAAACAAGCTAATGTTTTATTCCAAATCTAACCTGTATGGTTCAAGTTAGCAAGATAATTAGCGGTTTGTTGTTTGCTTGATTAGCAACACCTCATGTTACTGAAGCATTTTAAGGATTTACCCTCGCAAAGTGTCTTTATTACTGCAATATTTAAAAGAATTAGCAAGCAAACTTTCCGCATTGGGTAATTAATCATGCCACAGTACGTGTAAGTTGTTCAGTGGATAACAAAAATATTCTGCATGATTAAGCAATTTATAGGTATTAGCCAAGTTAGCTTTTTGTTGCCTTTTTTGTTCTGCATGATTTAAGTTATTTAAAGGAATTAAATACACCATACACTCCACGCGGTCACCATGGTGATTTAGTGTTTAAAAGTGGGACAATACATCACTTAGTACATCAACCGATTACGTGTCACTTTTGAGACGTCCACCTTGTTTGTCTTTGTCTTTGAGTGCCTCGTCCAGACGTCTACTCCACACTGCTTTGCCTTCGACCGCCTTCGTTCAGTGCCACGTTTCTGTGCTTTGTTTTTATACTCAGTAGATGTGAGAGATCTGAGTCATCGGCCGATGAGCTCGCCTTCACGCCGCATGCAAACGCTGAGTTCTCCGTCTCACATGCGCGCCAATTAAACACGCCGGAGTGCGACTTTTCACAGGGAGCAAGCGTGAAATCTCGCAGATAAAAATGACACCAAATCTAAATCCAGAGACTCGCTCTCTCTTTCTTCATTTCTGATCTGCAAATGTATCGAGTTAAGTAAAAAAAAAAAAAAATTCAGGAAAGAATATGAAAGCCATCGATATGACATGCTAATCACTGTATAGCCATGCTAAGCTAATTATAATTAGAAATAATTATATAACACTCTAGCGCTATTAGTTTTAGAACTTTCTCAGCAGGGTTCCACATGAGCAACAAACCAAAGAACCAAAAAAAAAAAAAAAACAGAAACTGTTTTTATTAGGGAATCATTTTTAGTGCCGTTGCTAATTTAACAACACATTAGAACAAAATAGATTCTTAGCCAAGAATTTATGATTAGCCTTTACAAAGAGTTTAGCAAATGATGTTTGCCTAACTACAGGCTGGTTTGATGAATTAGCAAGCTAACATTCATGGCAATAAGATGATTTGATAAACTAGCAAGGCAACACTGTATTTTCTGTTTTAATCAATTAGCAAGCTAGTTTAAGTTATTAGCTATTAGCAAGATAAGTTTTTTTTAATTGATAAAGCATTTTAATTAATTTGGCAAGTAACGTTTTTATTACTGATGCAGTGCACTTGGTTAGCAAACCAACAAGCCATTAAAAAATGCTAAACAGAGTTAATAAGGTAAATTAAAACAAGTGAAAGTGCAGAGATCGTTTTGTTACTACGTTGCTTCAATTAGATTCTTTTTGATTATATGGGTTATCAATGCAACATTTTAATTATAAAGTTAGCAGGCTAAGTTACATTTGTAAATTGCCTAGATTAGTTAGCAACAACAACCAAAAAAAAAAAAAAAAAAGAATTGTTGTTGGACTTTGTGACTTTAAAGCTTGGCTTTACTAATGTATTAATTCAAGTAAATACCAGCAACTGTTTTATGTTATGGAAGAATTTGTTTAGTGACGTAACCTTGGGCGAATACTACAGTTTTAATAAATTAACACACTGGCTTTGAATTGTTTAGTATTTTTTTCACTAAACAGTGTTAATGAATTAGCAAGCTATTTTTTTAAAATGCTAAAATCATCTTTGCTAACCTGACAGAAGGGTTTGACTGGATTCACAGTTACATAAATGGTACCAAAGTTAATTTACTTAGATTTGTTAAGTTAGTAAAATATTGTTGTGCTGCTTCATATGAGGCTTGGATTTTAATCCCTTTTTTTTTTTTTTTTTTAAGTCTGGGCTGATTAATTCTGTTTGTGTGTGTGTGTGTGTGTGTGTGTGTGTGTGTGTGTGTCTTCATTCTGGTTCCATTAATATTCCGCTGCTGCACTTGTTGAAGGTTATGACCTACATGTGATGATTTGTGCATCCCCAACTGTTTTTTTAGCTTTTGTCCATTTGTTAGCATGGACCACACACACACACACACACACACACACACACACACACACACACACAAATTGCCCTGATGCTACAGGAATTCTAATGATAGGAGTTCTGAACTTATTCTCAAAAAGAGATTCAGTTTATTTGACTCAATGAACAATGAGTCGACTCTTTCGACCCCTAGAAGTGTAAAAAAAATTTTTTTAAAAAGGTTTTAATAAAATCTTACTTTATTTTCTGATCACAAAACAAACCTGATTTATTTTTTTTATCTTTGTTTTTTAAAACCACTTTGCTCATATACACAGCTGTGAGTCAAATACAATCATGATAATAATAATATATATAGTAAAAACAATGACTATTTACATACATAAAAACATATTGATCTCTAAGAGATGAATCAAAGAGTCAACTCATTTGTGAACATCATTTTAAGAGTCTTATAATGAATACTGTATGCACAAAAAGGAGAACAAAACACAGTAACTTTCTCTCTTTCACACACACACACACACACACACACACACACACACACACACACACACACACACACACACACACACAAGAAGAGAGCCATGTGAAAACGATTCACAGTTTCTCCTCAGCAGGATCATCAGTTCCATCAGGTTATTTTCAGCTCATTCTGCATTTTAATGAGTCTAATTTCATCTAGATTGTTAAGCGAGCCTCTCGGATCTTGGCGTGACGGAATATTTATTGTAACAGGCTAATATTTCACACCGTGACACAATTGAAGAACATCAGTATACTGTACTTTAACATTAGAGACACGACAATTAAGAGAGATCAGATCAGTCTGATCTATAAATTATTGTGGATTCTTTTTTTTTTTTCTTCTTTTTTAGAGTAGTTTTTATCTCTATATGCAGAAAAGTTCCAAGTGGAAAATGAGACTGTGGGAGAATCAGATTATGGACATTGATATTCGAAAGTTCCTCCATCATGCCACGGGCGAGCCTGGCTTTATTAAATCCCAGAACCGCAACCGAATCAACTTTCTTGTGGAGCTAAGCAGAATTTTCAGGAAACTATAATGTGTCTTTACATAACTTTTATTTATTTATTTACTTACTTATTTATTTTGCCGCACATTCAGATTTATATCAGAATGTGACGCAGATATGGTCCATCGCTTCTCTTTTTAGGAATAATTGCCTACTGTCTAGGATAATTTTTGCATCTATAGTGCTTTTATATAGTATTTATTTGGTTTTGCTGATAATAAATAAATAAAAAAATAAATAAAAACACACTAGAAAATGAAACGACTTGAGCACATTTTACACTAGACTTTAACACATCTAATTTTATAACAAATAATAGATTCGCTAACATTAAGATAGCATTAGGATTTTTTTTCTTATTTATCAACTTTTTAGTTAAAGCATTTTATAAAATGACACCAATTAATGTTACTTATTTTTTATAACTGTAGCAGTTGAGTTACTCAATCACTTTTTTTTATTGTGCTGTTTGAAGAAATTGTGTTTATTTATTCAGTGACATTATTTTTTTTATTTTGCTGATTAAAAATCTTTGATTATGTGATGTAGATCACTGAATGTACCAAAGTATTTTTTAAGTAAATCCAACTTTACAGCCCTTTTTCCTAGATAGAAGACATTTGATTATATTTAAAAATATTTGGCTTCTTCCTAGTAAAGCTGTTTATGCAGTTTATAAATATATTTAGCTTTTAATCTAGGAACAGAGAAAAACGCTATGTTCCATGGGACTTGCTCCAAGTAATTGACATTTGCAGAAGACTTTAAGCACAGTACGGTGATGAGAGTCTTACAGTAGCTGCAGTAAAACATTTGTACGTTCATTCAACAATACCACTTACACAATACTGAGACCCGGCTGGGAGTTTTGTCCATATCCCCGTACAGTCCTGACCTCGCTCCAAGCCATTTCCGTATGTTTGGGCCATTAAAGGAGTTCCTAGGAGGCCAGCGTTTCAGACATGAAGCAGGCCGAGAAAACCTTCTACCCTGATGGTATCTAAGCACTAGTGAAATGCTGCCATAAGTGCATTAGCGTAGCAGGGGATTATATAGAGAAATAAACGGACAATCAACCTCCCCGCTTTGATTTGAAAGTCCCACATTTTTTGTAACTTTATCTAATTTATTTATCTACTTCTGCTAATTATACCACGGATTATTGTTTGTAAAGAAACAGGACACCTTTTCATTAATTTATGTAAGGAGTCTCCAGTGTCAGCGCTTTTCAGAAAGATAAAACTCTCAGACAAAACCTTTGCTGCGTTCCACATGTACATACTCGTAAAGAGATTATAAAGATGATCTATTATATATTATTACAATAAATAGGCTAATATTAGTCAAGGAGCAATATCTGTAATAATTTGTGAATCACTGTTCGCTACTACTGAGGACTAAAACACTTTACTTAATGCTACTTACAGTACAGTATGTTTTTACTAATTTACTACATACTTCTCTTTTTCAGATGTCTGGACCCTTAATTAATAATTAATTATCATTAATATGCATTTCGTTTGAATGAGAATATGAGAAAATATAGTGAGTGATACATTTTAAATGAAGCTGAAAACCACTTGGAAAGATCCTGGAAGAATAAAGTGGGTTTTTTTGCTTGTCGTGCTCTCGGTGTCTCCAGGGTTCATCGCTGTGACTTTATATTGTCTGTGACAAGCACAGTGTATTAGTGACCTCCGCATCCAATTGTCCATTTATTCGTCTTTTCTTTCATCCGGCTCACTGAACAACCAGTGTGTTCTTCTCGTCCTCGGAGACCCTGAACAATAACCGCTAGCACGAACAAGCACCGTGTTCACTTAGGCCCTTTAACATTAGCATTTCTTTTTTTATCCTTTTTTTTTCAGTGTAGCCGCTGAGCCCAGGTCCTCTTATCTGGCACAGGAGCTGGATAAACGTGATTTTGTTGCGTGACTCTTTCTGTCTAAAGTCGAGGAAATGTTTATTAGCGAGCTAACATGATGAACATCTGTAAGGTCCTATGTTACAGTATATACAGTGCATACGGAAAGTATTCACAGCCCATCACTTTTTCCACATTTTATTCCTGCCTTATTCTAAAATGGATTAAATTCTTTTTTTTTTCTTAGAATTCTAAACACAACACCCCATAATTGCAAATTTTGTTAAAAATAAAAAAATTGAGAAAGCACATGTACATAAGTATTCACATCCTTAGCAAAATTGAGCTCAGGTGCATCCTGTTTCCCCTGATCATCCTGTTTCCCCTGATTATCCTTGAGATGTTTCTGCAGCTTAATTTGAGTCCACCTGTGGTAAATTCAGGTGATTGGAGATGATTTAGAAAGACACGCACCTGTCTATATCAGGTCCCACAGTTGACAGTTCAAACCAGGCATAAAGTCAAAAGAATTAAGAATCGTCTGTAGACCTCTGGGACAGGATTGTTTCGAGACACAAATCTGGGGAAGGTTACAGGAAAATTTCTGCTGCTTTGAAGGTCGCCAATGAGCACAGTGTCCTCCAGCATCCGTAAGTGGAAGAAGTTCGAAACCACCAGGACTCTTCCTAGAGCTGGCCGGCCGTCTGAACTGAGCGATCGGGGGAGAAGGGCCTTAGTCAGGGAGGTGATCAAGAACCTGATGGTCACTCTGTTCAGCAATCTACCAATCAGGCCTATATGGTAGAGTGGCCAGACGGAAGCCACTCCTTAGTAAAAGGCACATAGCAGTCTGTCTGGACTTTGGCAAAAGGCACCTGAAGGACTCTCAGACTATTGTATGAGAAAGAAAATTCCCAGGTCTGATGAGACTCTTTGTCCCCTCTACCATATAGGCCTGATTGGTTGATTGCTGCAGAGATGGTTGTCCCTTTGGAAGGTTCTCCTTTCTCCACAGAGGACCTCTGGAGCTCTGACAGAGTGACCATCGGGTTCTTGGTCACCTCCCTGACTAAGGCCCTTCTCCCCTGATCCCCTGTACTAAAAGAAAAACATTTTTAAATGATTAAACCCCCATAAACCGATTAACCAATAAGAGGAAAGAACGTTTTACTCAACACAAAAGCGATAATGCGGTGCGTAATGGAGCGATATGGAGATGCTTATGTGCTTGATGTTGTTGTTGATTGTGCTTGATTCGGAAGGAATTCTTTCACACCTGCCGTTATAAGCCCCGCCCACAAACAAAGCCAGATTCATACCTCGCCAAGCTTAAAACTGCTAATCTTTACGTTTTTATTCTTTGACCAGCATTGCAATATTTTCAGGTCCCGGATATAAATAGTGCGTTCGGCTAATACTGCAGTGGTGCATGGACATAACTAATACACGCACACACACACACACACACACACCTTCCCATATGTCCTTGCATTGAAAGTGCAGAAGCAATCCCATTTTTAAACCTGAAGCATTTTTTTCTGTGTCCTCAAAGGACGTAAAATTGCTGGGTTTGTTCTCCCACTGGACCGACCTTGAGCCAGAGATTTCTGTAGGGGCAGAAACTTTTGGAAGATATAAATATTACATGGATCTGTGAACAGTTCTACCTTTGCTGCTATTTTCATTCCTTTTGGACGCATTCAGGAGCTTCTTCTGTTCAGGGGATAGTTTCCGTTTGTATTATTAGTACGTATGAAAGGAGTCTCCAGTCTTAGTCCTTTTTACAGTCAGACGTAAATCGATGTGTTTCCTGCCAGCTTGATCTTTCTGTTAGGTTCCGTTTATGACATGACCCAATACTCTCGCAGCTATGAAAGGATGACACTCACGCAGATGCGCTCGGCTCGGTGAATACCCACCCGCCCCTCCTGACGGAGTGCATTAGTAAGAAGTTATATTCAGATCGAGTGCAGGTCCTTTGACTCCGTTTAATAGCAGGAGTCGTGAATGGGAGATAATTGTACACTTGGTATTCCGTCATCTGGTCCTCATCTCAGCACTCGTCTCGAATAAGCCTCCCCATTTGCCTCGGAAAGTCTCTGCAGTCAAATTTTACTGCTTGTATTTTTTTTCTTTCTTACTTTTGGCTTCCAGGAACACTTGAGTAAATTTGTAGAAAAATGAGTGCTGCTTGGGAGCACTGCGCCGGAATAAACATGCTTTTCCTTCCAAAGTCGGAGACTCATGGTCTGACGGTTGGAGAACTCGGGCTCTGTCCAGATGGTCCCAGATATTTTGGAATTCCCTTAAATAATATGAGAATCCTGACATGCAGACTCCAGCCCAGCAGGTGGCAATGATTTCAGCAAACATGACATTAACAGGAATAAGACAATGAGCCCAAGGTGTGGAACTGATGCTCACTTCATCATGTCTTCTACTAGGTTCTGTCCAAGATTTGCAGAATCGGATTTTTAGATATTCTAAATATTTGAGGTTTTGAACCATGGGAAGGTCTGATTTTTACAAGTCCTGGATCTCAGCTTGTCTGAACCATATGTCTGATGTCCTGAATCTTCTGTTAGGTGAATTTCCAGAAATAAAAGAGGAGATGTGTAACAAAAACAGTTCTAGAATAGAACTGTAAAAGATCTAGAATCACATAGGGAACATTATATGATTCTAGAACTATTCCGTTTCTGCATCTACAAATTCCAGTTTTTAGAATTTCTTGAACTGAATGCGACCCTTTTGATTTTTCTGAGGTTCTAAGATTGTAAATCTTGAGCTAAATCTCTGGGATTGCTGATGTTCTGAATCTTTCAGGCTGTAACTCTCAAAAGTTCTCACTCCCTGAGTGTATGAATCTTAAATAATGTGAGGCTCGGTTTCCCTGACGTCCTGCTCCTTATAGTTCTAAATCACTTCTGGACTGAATTGCAGATCTTCCGTGTCTTTGAGGTGTTGAATCTTGAAAGTAGTTTCTGTAGGCGTTCCCGTTCTGAATCTCTGCTATTCTGGGTTGTAGAAGTTCTGATTCTTGCACTTTGCAAATCTTAGATGTCCTGAGATTTTTAAAGAAAACATTTGAAACTTTTCTGGTCTCTATTAGATTCCTTCAAGTTTCTAACCGAGTCTTGCTTGTACCCTGAACGTGCTGAATGAGGTTTTAATGGTGCAGGTTCTGAGTCTCTCTTATTAAGTTCTTCTATTATTCTGTATTATTTTGCAGCAAGTGTGTGATGAAAAGAGTTCTCGTCTTTAATGTCACATTTTACACTTTTGACAAAATATGGATTCACGGCTGGACTGGATTGATGCTACATCTGGAAAAGCTTCTCGTCTGGACCCTTTCACTCTGTCCTTCCTAATCTGACATTCAACTCATCCTCTATCTCTTTCTCTCTTTCTGGTGCAGGTTCTGAGTTTTAAATGCTGTGAGTTTTGTTGGTACTTCTTAGGTTATGAGATTAATTGAAATAAGCAGTAAGGCAGAAATCATTTCTAGGTCCTGATTCTCTGATGTTTTTATTCTTAGATTTCAGGAGTTCAAATATCTCTTTTTCAGTTCTTCTATTTTTCTGTATTATTTTTTAAAACCAATATTAAACTTCATGCATTCATAATTTTTAATGACCTGCTGTCTCTCTCTCTCTCTTTTTTCCTCTCTCTCTCTTGCTCTCTCTCTCTCTCTCCTGAGATATCTCACCACCATAAACCTGCTGAGATTACATAATGGGTTCTTAATAGTCCATAAAACCAGATTACAGAGGATTATCGTTGTTGGTGGCCCTGCCCCTCTTTCTCCATTGCTCCGCCCCCTGCTTGTGTGTATATGTGTGTGTGTATATATAACAGACACGTTAAAGCCAGATGGGAGAAGACTAAGCTGCTTAGAATCACAGTAAGCATGCAGTTACGTTGAGAAGCGTCATGCTAACGAGCCCGACTCCTCCCACGTCTGCTCACGCCTGAGTCGCGGTTCCACAGGGAGCGTCACCCCAGGCAGCAGTTAGTCGTGTCAATTAGTACAAAAGGCATAGACGCACTGTTCCTGAAATGGTTCCTGAAATGTCAGCAGGTCATCCGGGAACCAAAGAGGCGACATTTTTTAAATATTTATCGCTGCAGATCTTTTTTTTTTTAATCGCTTAGCTTAGGAGTTACAGTTATGGAGATTTCCATCTGAAGAGATTCTGACACTTGGATCAGTTGGAGTGATCCGGCTTAGGAAGAACACATGCTGGATTTACTCCGTAATCCCTATTTTTGCACTGTTTATCATTTTGCATGCCGGTTTGTTAATTAATAGATTAGTCGAGTTAATAATTTGAGACTTATAGGTGGCGCTCCACTTAACGCTAATTACTCATCGCAGACAATTAGGTGTTACAATATCATTAGTTGTGATGAACCTTTAATGAATATTTATATACAAATCTAGTATTAATGCATTTCTTTCTTTCTACTGAAGTTACACCTTCACTTCTGACACTGGAGACTCCTTCCATGAGCTGTTACTATAGAAACAATAACAGATTTTTAACAAGTGCTTTAAGAAATCAAATCCGTATCACTTTGGATTTTTATGAAAAAAAAATTGCAGTGACGCACATTGACGCTCACGTCTTCAACGTCACGTTTTACACAAATTTGGATTCACAGTGTTCATGCTACACCTGGCAACGCTTCTCATCTGGACCCTCCCTCCCTGCCCACTCTAACCAGACATGCTATTCATCCTCCCATCTCTCTTTCTCTCTTTCTCACTCTCCCCTTCATGTTTTCAACCTGATCTCTCGCCCCACACCGTGACTCCACACAGAAGGGCTGTATTCATGCCGTAATTACCCGACTCGTGCTCTCCCTGTGCTGTTCTATTTCCATCCCAGAAGCTCAAAGGATCGCTTGACGTTTCTTCTCGGCTACGACTTCGGATCTAAAGGCCATTTTATCTTTTTTCTTCTCTTTCTTTTTTGGAATTCAATGTCATGAGAAGGGGCAGGTCTAAAAATAAAAGCTGCGATGTGACGCTCCTTCGCTATTTTTGACACGTGTAGAAAGTTGACGTGTGTCAATTCATGCTGAGCGTTCAGTCGCTGATTTAGAGCAGGAAGGAAAGTGGAAACCTTTATTTCAAGATCTCCTTCCTCTGTAACCGTAATTCCTTTAATGTTTGTGTTGTTGAACTGGACAAACAATGAATGAAGTTATTTTCCAATTTACAGAGCTGATATTCTTTAGAAATCTGAGTCGTCATATAAAGTCGGGTATGACGTCACACTGGTTAGTTTTGCGTTATGGCCAGTGGGAGAAACCTATAAACATTAAAATTTCAACAAATATGGGTTGATAGGGTATTTATCTTCCTGATCCTTCAACAGAATTGACCAAGTTTTCATATTAAACAATGTTTTAAAGCACTTTAATGAACACTATTCACACTCGTTACTCCTTATTGTAGAAAATGCTGTATAAATGTACGCTGCTGGTGACGTTATTTTTAGGAGTAGCAGGTTAATCCTGGTGTCACAACATTTAATCCTCATTTAAATATTCTAAAAATAGGATTTCAGTGGAGTTCTCCGAGGTGCTGCTCATAAACAAATTTCTACTGAACATACTGTATCTCAGGAACCGGATGTGACTCAGTAATAACACTTATGCATCAATACGGAGCTTATTGAACCAGGAATCTGAAAAGATACAAAATGCACCTTAATACCCGATTTGATATAACAGGTCACAAAAATGTTTATATAAAACATATTATACACAAACTGTTATTATACTACTTTCAATAATATGATGACTTTTTTTTTTATTAAAAACATGTAGTGAGTCTCCAGTATTAAAGGTAAACTGGTCACTTAAAGGTCCCATATATTAGTATTTCTTTAGAATGATTACAAAGAGCTCCCCAAGTGTGTGTGTGTGGGTGTGTGTTTTAATGCCCTAGCTATTTCACTTCTCCTCTGAATTCACTGTTATAGTGTCTATGGCACGCCCCTCTAGATCGAAAGCAAAGAACCTCTAAACATGACTAAATAATGAATTTTGCATAATAGGAGCCCTTTAATTTGTGTGTTTAATTCCTGACTCCATGCTTTATCGTGTTTGGCCTTCGCTTTATCTTTTTAACAATTTTACAATGATTTAAGACGTATATTCCATAGTTAAACTCAACAGATACAGCTTTCTGCCTTGCCTTATATTTTAAATAGAAAATAGATTACAATGTGTCGTTATTGTAAAATTAAAAAATGAACCTTAACTGTAATAATGATGAGAACATTGAGTGCAGTAATGACATCCCAGTAACCTGCTGTATATTTTGC
Source organism: Clarias gariepinus (assembly GCF_024256425.1). NCBI lineage: Eukaryota > Metazoa > Chordata > Actinopteri > Siluriformes > Clariidae > Clarias > Clarias gariepinus. The sequence goes on along the minus strand of NC_071110.1, from coordinate 32,582,179 downwards.
AAGGTCGTTTTTTATTATTTTGTTACAAGGTCATTCATTTATTTATTTATTTATTAATTGTATGTTGGATAAGTACGTATTTAATAAAATTCACTATTTTTATAGATTCAACATAAATAATGCAGCATCCATCCTGGACATGGCAATGAAATCATATGCTTCATACTTTTTTCCATATGGTTTCTGTTCCTGTAAGAAAAAAAAAAAACTTTCAATGATTTCCCTCTCTCAGTCTTCAGAAGTAATCTATCCAAAGAAGCAATACTGAATACTGAAAATGATCATAATCCACTCAGAACCTCATATCGTACCCAAGTCCAGGTCGTAAATATGTATGAGACGTAGCGGGCGGATATTAAAGTCAACTCTGTGACGAGGCAGGGGCAAAAAGTGCTGAATCGATCACAATTACGCTTTATTATGAGGGTGGGGATCACGGCGGGATCACGGCGAAGGGCTCAGGAAAATCTAATTTTGTGCTTTCACGCTTCATAAAATGATGTGCAGATGACGCTAACTAATCCTGACATTTCTCACTTTCTAATTAATAGCTAACTAACTGTTAGGGGTCGAATCCTAAACAGCGTTAAATGGAAAGCTAGTGCACTATGTAGGGTGTACAATCCCTTGTCCCACATGCCAAGTAGTGACCTTGATCAGGGGTTAGAGAGGATTTGGGATTCAGCCTTGCATAGGAAGTTAGATAGCTTTGTAGCTTGCGTTCGCCATGAACAGAAAAATAATATTTTTTTGTTTTTTGTGATTTGGAACGACTTAGAAGTGATTACTGCAGAGACGGCGTGTTGTTTAAGACGACATAACAGATGTGTGTTTTTGCTTCTGCGACTGGTTATGAATGTAAGTAAAGGTAGATTTTGCTGTCAAGAAGTGGGCGGGGCCATGGCAGACAGATGTTGTGATGTCACATGCAAAAGGTCGTTAAAGGGAAGTGATGTCATAGAATATAAATTTAGCAGTCTGTCCTTTTTTCAAACGGCTTTATTTAGCTGAAATGCAAAATCTTTTGGCTTAAATTTAAAATATAATATTACTTTATTTAGGCAAAAAATATGCTTTAAAGGGGGAAAAAATATATGTTTAATAAAAAAATATAATACATTATATTTAAACAGTACGATTAAAATGTAAATGTAACTATTGAATGTACAAACTGTGCTGTTAAAGGACAATAATGGACGATTGGGTGGTTTGACGTTAGTATGTAGATTTTATCTCTATATATAAAAAATACATCTCTATTTCACTAATTTTTGTCCACTCTTAGTTACTTTAGTTGTCCATGGAACTGAGTTCTCAGTTTCCGTACAGCGGTTATAAACAGTCAGTCTTTCACCTGTTTATTTTATTTAGCCTCTAGAAGTTAAAAAAACAACAAACAAACAAGAACTGCGAGAAAAGTGTAAACATCTGTATCATGATGAGATAAAACTTGACACTAAAGACTCCTACAGTTTCCTTACCGAAAACATTAAAGTAAATGTTATTTGAACATAGAATGGTCGTAGTACCCGTCCCTGTGGATGACTTGTTGCTATAGAAATGATAACGTATTAGAACGAGTGTATTAATGTAATCCTGCGCTATTGTCGGTGCTGTTCTTATAGAGAATTAATCAACACCTTCTGCATGAATGACACGACGCTGTGTGAAGAGGATGTGCAACTTCTGGATTTTAAGATGTGTGTGTGTGTGTGTGTGTGTGTGTGTGTGTGTGTGTGTGTGTGTGTGGAGATAAACGATTGCGGTCGTGATGGAGGCGAATCCGAGCTGCGCGGTTAACGCCGCTAAGTATCCGTGTCTCGCTCGTCCTCCTCACCTCCTCCGGGATTTTTTCTCTGTCCTCAATCAATCGCTCTTTTATCCTCCGTGTCGTCGCTCATCAGCTGACATCGATCTGCTCGCTGCGGAGAAGCACAGGACTGCTTCTCGGGTCTCTAAGGAACTGTTCTCCCTGCTATGTTCTTTATAGCTGTGTTATGCTACATGCACTAAAATCTACAGCTAAAGATGGTTGTCTCTACAAAACAGCTATACCACTGTACACATAGGTGTGTAAACACCTGTTCAACTGCTTGTTAATGCCAATATCTAATCAGCCAATTACATTGCAGCTATTCATTGCATTTAGATGTGTAGACCTTATTAAGACAATCTACTAAAGTTCAAACTGAGCATCAGAATGGGAAAGAAAGGGGATTAAAGTGACTCTGAGCGTGACCTGGTTGTAGGTGCCAGACGGGCTAGAGTATTTCACAAACTGCTGATCCACTGGGATTTTCAAACAAAACCATCTGTAGGGTTTACAGAGAATGGGGCAGTTCTCTGGCTAAAAACGCCTTGTTGATATCAGAGGTCAGAGGAGAACCGCCAGACTGGTTCGAGCTTATAGAAAATCAACAGGAACTCAAATAACATCTCATTACACCAGAAGTCTGCTGAAGAGCGTCTCTGAATTCTGTGCTACTGCAGCATCAGACCACACTGGGTGCAGCTCCTGTCAGCTCCTGCTACAGGTCACATGGTCTCACCGAAATTGGACAAAAAAAAAAAAAGAAGAATGTTTCCTGGTCTGATAGTGGCATGGTAGCTTACTGGTTAGCACTGTGGCCTTGCACCTCCAGGGCCTGGGTTCCATTCCCGCCTCGGGTCTGTCTGCATATTCATGAGTTTGCATGTTCTTCCCATGTTTTTGGTGGGTTTTCATTGGGTACTCCTACCTAAAGTATTAGTATTAGTATTAAGATTGGCATTCCTAAAGCTAATAGGTGTTGCCCATAGTAAGTGAATGCGTGTGTTAATGTTGCCCGGAGATCCTACCACAGCCGAAATGGGAAAATGGGAATCTAATGGATAGATGGATGGTCTGGTCCGATGAGTTTCAATTTCTGTGGTGACATTCGAATGGTCAGGTCAGAATTTTGGGCTTAAACAACATGAAGGCATGGATCCATCCTGCCTTGCATTACCGTTTCAGGCAGTGGTGGAGGTGTAACGGTGTGGGGAAGGTCAAAGTTCTTGGCACACTTTGGGCCCCTTGGTACCAATTGAGCATGGTTTAAATGCCACAGCATACTGTACCTGAGTTTTGTTGCTAAACGTGTCCACCTATGTATGACCACAGGATAACGCTCCAGGTCTTAAAGCTAAAATCATGTCAGACTGGTTTCTTGAACATGACAGTGAGGTCACTGTACTCACATGACCTTGACTTCGTTTTAAAGGTTCTCCCTGTGCTGTTCCCGGTGTCCTGTAATCCCACAACACACCTCGTGTAGAGATGGATCATCTACGGTGCAGGGTGAATGTTCTCCTTGTGCTTGGTGGGGATCAGCGGTAGGCATTGGACTACGTTCTGGAAGGTCCTAGGTTCAAACCCTATGACCACTAAGTTGCCACTGTTGAGCAAGGCCCTTAACCCTCAACAGCTCAGATGTGTAATGAGATAAAAATGTAAGTGGTTCTGGATAAGGTCTGTGTGTGTGTGCTAGTGCCCTCCCACTCTTGTACCCTGACCTCCCTGGGACAGTCTCCAGGCCCCCTGCGACCCTCCACAGGAGCAGCGGTATGCTCGTCTGCTGGTTGAAGACATAAATAGCTCAGAGATGGAGGCGCATCCTAGCCTCATTAATCATACCCTTGACTCGGTTAGGCACAAGCCAGCAACCTTTGACCTTTGCGCAGTGAAAGTGGCTTCCTGGGGCATTTTATTCAAGAGTGCCACAAATCTCCACTGACTTTTCTGGCACTGATTTAAAACGACATTGCGTACTAGTGTAAGTAGTGTAGGTAAGCTGCTTTTTCACTTTCAGCCTCGCTTTGTATCAGGTTGCCAAGATGACCACTGAACAGACATGATGCACGGGAGATTTAGATACATCAGCGAGATTCATACACATGGTGTCCATGTGATTAGCTGTAAAAGATGACTGAAATAAACGGAAGCTGCGTTAGATAAACGCTCATCTCAGTGTTGGTGCTGCTTGTATTTGGAGACCCAGAAGGTCCAGCATCACGCCATGTCTTGGCCTAAAATCCACCAAGCTGTGAGGGAGGCTCTGTATCAGTGGGGGGGGATGATTGGGGGGGTTGGGAGGAGAAGCCCTGGGCAAGAGCTTATTTTTCACCCCGACAATACGGCTTCTCAGCCAAGCGTGGCACGGCTAGACGCCAGATCCACCTGGAGAATGAGGCGAGACTGCCAAGAGCAAGGATTTGAGAGAACACGCTTGGGTGTATCAAAGAAACCTAGCATCACGTTTCTGAAGATCTTCTATAAATATCTTAACAACATGAGAAAGGATGGCAGGTCTTTAGCAGAATGCAGAATAAGTGCAGTGCCCGAGGGAGGAAAACACAGTGCTGCAACGTAATTGGACAGTTAGGGGATTCGATTGGAACGCATCATGGGGGCATTTACTTTAGACGAGAACAGTAACGTGGGGACACGTTTATTATGTTCGAGAACTCTTGACAGCAAACCTGGAGTAATTCACACTTTCATTATTTCAACTTATTACAAACTTAAGACACAAAAAAGTAGGGGCAGGTTAACATTTAGCCACGCCCACAAATCTCCATTACAGGCAAAACGACAGACAGGAAGCAAAAGGGCAATAAAATGACCACTAAATGGTTAAAGAGCGCCCTCTAGGCTCAGGGTTCCTTTATTAAACGAGGCACTGGTACAGTATGTATGAATTAATACGAGAAGTTTTCTGTTAGGAGACGTTTAGTAACGTTAATGCTTGTGGAAGGAGTCTCCAGTTTCCGAGGAAAAGCTGGATTCAAGGACATTTAAACTTGAATCTAAGTTACACACACACACACACACACACTGTAGGGGATACAAACTTCTGCACTCAACTGGTAATAACTTTTGAATTATTCTTTAAGAGTATAATATTGTGTCATGCTCACTGTTAATAATAATAATAATAATAATAATAATGTGTGTGTGTGTGTGTGTGTGTGTGTGTGTGTGATGTAAGCGTTCCTCAGGAGCTGATAAGTGAGAAAATTAAAATAGTGTGTGGTATTTGGCTCAGAGTTTTCTACCCTGGTGTATAGATCACACGCTGCCTCGCTTTATTCCTGTCCTCCCTCGTACGTTCCAGCGGGTACAAATGAGCACGGGGCAGATCCGTACTCTCTCTCTCTCTCTCTCTCTCTCTCTCTCTCTCTCTTTATTCCTTGTTCTTTCTCCGAATAGGAGAACCAGAACTGTGATTTGGGACACAGCCTGCAGTACAATGACCTTTGATTCTCTCTCTCTCTCTCTCTCTCTCTCTTTTCCTCTCTGTTCCAAATTCAGATCCATGTAAACGTTTTTTTTTTCCCTGTAGTTTCCTTTCATCTTTCTTGTTAATCCTAAATATATATTTTCATGACGATACTAGTTTATCATTTTCCCTTTAGTACGGTTATTAAATTGAAGCAACAAATACTAAAAATAATCATTAAAATGTTAATTCTCCCTCGTTAATGAAGTCCAATCTCCACTTACGTACCGCTTTTCATAATTTTTCCTTTTTTTGTAAAGACAAATCCCCACGAGTGTCTCCAGCTAAGGGATTTCTCAAGGACAATTGCTCATCTTTTTGTACGCTTTGCCAATTCGTAGAAATAATGAATTTGGCACAGATGGCTCGAGCACTGAGAGTGGAGGGCAAAAAGAAGAAGAAGAAAAAAGGGACAAAGCAAAAGGAAGCATGAACAGAAGCAGAACCTGGACTGAATCACAAGCAATCTGCAAGCAGCGCTGGAGACCAGAGACGTCCTGCTCCGTGATTGGCCGGACACTGATCATGTGATCGTGCTTGCCGCTAATTTGTTTCAGCTACCTGCTAACGAGCTGAATTACAGTAAATATACACACCCAGATATGATTACTCTGCTTGAATAACATGCGTCTTGTCAGAGCAGGTAACCAGATTTCAGAGCTAATGCGTTTATCCGGGACGCAACCAGGCCGTGTTGACGTTTCGTTGATTAGGCTTTTTTTCCAGATCTCGCCATCCTCGCTATGCCGTTCTGCTCTCCTGTGAGACGTCGCTACTAAACATGTCTCCAAACATCAGCTCAACATATTTATGATGCAAATTAGTGCATGCCTTCTTCCAGGTTTTTAAAAAGCTTCCAAGACCAGACCAACTTAAGCTTGGACTACATGATGAACTGGTTTAAATCTTAAACCGCTTCCAAATTTAAAATAGAATTGTTTAGAATCTTTAAAGGTTCCTCTGTACTGCTTCTGATGGAACCCTTAGACACCAAGTCCAGCAGTACCTCAGCATAAGCTTAATCCATTCCGAAGGCAAGTTATTTCCCATAGGAAATAATGTAATTGCAGATTTTTAGGTAATATTACTAGGGATGCACCGAAATGAAAATTCTGGGCCGAAAACGAAACCGAAATTTTTGGATGCACTTGGCCGAAAACCGATACCGAAACTGAAAATGGCTTCATTAAAAAACGTTTAAAATATTTTCTTTTTGTTTGTATTAAAAAAATGTTGCATATTGCAACTTTGCTGTCCTCATCTGAAACTTTGAAGTGCTTCCAAACCGCCGACATACTCCATGTTTGATGCGTAATGACAGCGCGAACGAGACGGGAGGATGGGAGAGGCGTGGCGACAATTTCGGCTTTTATTTTCGGCGCTTTCTTACGTTTCGGCCGAAACGGATAATGCTATTTCGCCCGAAAATTTTCGGCGGCCGAAATTTCGGTGCATCCCTAAATATTACCAATATTACCAATTTCCAACACTATAATCATATTTTTTCATATAAAAACAATTAAAACATTTAGAATTTGAATTTGAAAAGACATGTAAATGAAGGACAAGATGAAATAAATAGACATTAAACATCACTTAACCTTAATAAAAAAAAATACATAAACTCACTTCGCTTGGCTTTCCACAGGCAAACAAGTTTTAAAACCTCAGACACATAATGTACACACAACTTAGCCTGCATTCAGTTTGTCTCGGTTTGTTCACTTGTATTGCGAAAATACTTTGTATATCGAGGCAAAATTTCAGTTCTTAAGAAAAAAATACACAAGGCGGGTGTTCGCATGTCGATGTACCACTGTACAATTTTTTTTTTTTTTTTACCAAAAGCATATTAAAATATTACCTGACTTGTTCTAGATGTCATGATGAAATTGATTAGCAATTTACCTTGTACACTGCAAAAATGTTAGCATCTTAGCAAGTGAAATAGTCTTAAATCTAGCCAAACCTACCTAAGATTGAATAAAATCAAATATTAGATTATTAACCTTATTTCTAGTCAAACTTTACTAAAACTGTCTCCATCCACTGGCAGATAATGTTGCTAGTTATTTAGCTAGAACAATTTGCCAGGAATTTATTTCTTAAAAACAGCAAAATTTTCTGTTAATACAACAAATCATTTGTCTCTTGTAGTTTTAATAACATTTGACTAGAACCAAGGTAAATAATCTTATATTTGGTTTGTTGTAAACTGTTTTAAGTGTAACGTATAGATCCGTATGACTATATTGAAGAATACTTGACTTGCTGAGAGGTTATTTTTTGCAGTGTAGGTTCGTTAAGCAGGTCATGAGATAAATAAAGGTTCCAGTAAATGGACTTCTACTTTCTATAGGAACCTGAAAGACGTTTAAATGGTTTCTCCTCTTGATATTTCTTCTTCTGCTCGGCTTCACTACATGATTGTGGGTTCATGTGTTTAACGGGAAGCAGTTCTGTAATGTTTCAGAAGGGATTAAAAAAAGGGAAAGGATCTGTGGTTTGACTTAGATTAGAAATGGATTGGAAAGCTGAGATAAATAAATCCACAGATGGAATCAAATCAAAGCCAAGTGATGGATGAAGAAAATTGAGCAAAGGGATGGATGGATGTAAGGATGAGGCCAGACCGTGCGTAACGCTAGCCAGAGTCCTCTGATTATGTGTTTAACTGTGTGTGTGTGTGTGTGTGTCTGTTCATTCGCAGTGTGTGTGCGCTCACTCGAGGTGACGGTCAGCCAGAGCAGCGTACAGGTGGCCCGAGGCCAAGCGGCCATCTTGCCCTGCACCTTCACCACCAGCGCCGCCCTGAACAACCTCTACATCATCTGGATGGTGACGCCGCTGGCCAACGCCAACCAGCCCGAGCAGGTAACGAACGACGCATCGAGTGCATGAAGGATGTAAAAAATTGTTATATTATGTATCCTATACTATTATAGTTACCAAAACCTTAATAACATTCCGTTTTTCCTTCTGTCAGTTTGGACTTGTCGTCATGTTCCTGGATGTGGCAACATTCAATGTTTTTTTTTTAATTTTGGAATTATTTTTCTTTAGGATTTGGTAGATGGGGAACTCAGTGTAGCGGGGGAAAAACTCACCTCACGGCTTTAGAGACATGCGGACGCTCATGGAGTTTTGAGACCAAACCCTGTGTGATTTTATGTGACTCACAAACTTATATTTGAGTCTTTTGAAGTCATTTTGTTTTATAATTACGGCTGCCAATATTAACGCGTTACCACATAATTAATCTAGAAATGTTAACGCATAAAAATTTTTTTTTAAACACAAATTAATCGTGTGACCAAGTTTGACCCTAATGGCTTCCCATAATTGCAGCGCGGTTACCCGGCTGTGCGTGATAACGACACGTTTAACGCGTATAATAAGACGACTGAGGAAACACTAACAGGTGGTTTATTATTAAAAGCTTCTGGATGGAAACCCGAAGCTGCGTGCTCGAGCGACCTTCAAGGGGAACAATTTTTACCAGAATACGTTAAATGTAAGCTGCAGGAGAGGAGCAAATAAATCTGAGTATTTTAAAATTGTGATTAATTGTGATAAATCACAGACTGTAAATTGACGGCACTATTAATAATAATTTCATTTTGAATCACTGAGGTTATGCGGCATGGTACGTTGGGAGTCACATGACCAATATGAAAGCCTAATTGTATAATGTAAACCCACTGATGCTACACTTTTACCAGACTATAACTTTATGGCTTGAGTTGTGTTGCTCACGTGTGAAAGTCCTGAGCCAGTGAGAAACAGGTGCAGATGATCAGGAGGTGATTAGTACAGTATACTGCTGGTGTTGAGGGGTTGGAACAGACGGGAGGGGAAATGAGGTCGCTGCTGAGGCTGTTACATAAACAACCCGTTTTTAAATTGCATCCTTACAAAGATTTGTTCACGGTTCTTTCATTTAATCTTCATAGCTCTGTGTAACAGATATTATGGACATCATGGACTTCGCCAGAAGAGACAAATAGACGGGTTCAGCCGAGCAGACAGGGATGTAGACGTCTCCAAAGGAAGCTTGTCTGTGATGAACCGAGTCTTATGTTTTGACATTTAGAGAATTCCCAAAGAAACTGTGTTTTAGAGGTGGCGCTATCAACTCTGCTTTTCTCACATTAGTGGCTTTGAGGAGCAGCTCAAAAACCTTCACAAGCCCCTTTATTAGCTGCGCAGGTTCTCCTCCTGGTGACACACACACACATTCACATGTTCCCGATTGGGTTTGAGTCCGCGGCCTTAAAACCCTGAAGAGTGCAAGCATGTTTTTTGCCATTGCTGTGTGCTGTACTTTTATACATGGCCACACACACACACACACACACGCGCGCGCTCACACACGCACACACACACACACACCTCCCTTTGTCTCAATTTAACTTCAAGCACATAACGTTGCGATCTTCTGCACTAATTAACGCAGCTGTTCCTCTGAACACACACACACACACACACACACACACACACACACACATGGCATTTATGAAAAAGCACAGAAATGTAATCAGACCAAATAAAAATCTAATCGTTCCACCGGTCCAGTGATCACATCTCATCTCATACATTTCCTGAGCTTTCGTTAGTTTTTTCATTTCTTTTTTTCCCTACAGTTTGAATAATCTGCTCCAACAATGTGTTTATTCTCCGAGGCTGCGCCAGGTTTCTCAGTATTTAATCCCACCAACATCCTTGTGGCCTTCAGGCTCTGTTTAAACACACACACACACACACACACACACACACACACTCTCTCTCTCTCTCTCTCTCTGAAATGAGATTTTTATCTGACGCTTCTGATCTAAATTGGAAGTGCAAAACTCTCAGAGCAGCATCTCAGTTGTGTTTAGGTTCAACTTCCAGAACCAAAAGGTATGATAGATAGATAGATAGATAGATAGATAGATAGATAGATTCTCAACATAAAAGAATAACGTTCTATATAACGTATATATAAGAATAAAATTCTAATCAGGTTAGTTTAATTAAAGAGTCCTCGTCTGCGCTGAAATAAACTGCAGAAGGTTGATGCCTGAGCTTGTGGAAGCTCCACATTACTCCGCCCAGACGGCACTATAATTACCTAAACATCTTCATTACTGTCCCCGAGGGGGGCTCGACTCGACGCGACTCGGCGGAGACAGAGACGTCCGCGGGCTTTTGGCTCACTCGCTGTCGCTAACGAGTGCTTCTTCTTAACGATGAAGCAAAACTAATTAGCGCGGGCGGAGATCAGTTGCTCAGCACTCCTGGCATGGCTGTTCTGGAACAGATCAGGATCCACTCAGGACCAGCACAGAATCAGCACAGAATCAGCTCAGGACCAGCACAGAATCAGCACAGGATCAGCTCAGGATCAGCACAGAATCAGCACAGAAGGATCAGCACAGAATCAGCACAGAATCAGCTCAGGATCAGCTCAGGATCAGCACAGAATCAGCACAGAAGGATCAGCACAGAAGGATCAGCACAGAATCAGCACAGAATCAGCACAAAATCAGCTCAGGATCAGCACAGGATCAGCACAGAATCAGCTCAGGATCAGCACAGAATCAGCTCAGAATCAGCACAGAATCAGCACAGGATAATTTAATATTCGTCTCAGGACCAAAAAAGGATCAGCTCAGGTCATCACCAGCAGAGGATAATTTAATAATTAGCTAAGGATCATCTCAGGATGAGCACAACATGAGCACAAATGGATGACTTTGACCTTTTGATCTCTCCGATGGTGTTTTACTCTACTAACAGACACTTTCATCTGTGCTACAATTTTATTATTTCTATATTACATTCCAGTCATGTGCCGTTGTACACGGGGCCAGAAAATACAATGCAGTGTGGTTGAATGTGTATGAATAATTAAGTAAATTCATAAAAGGAAAATATTAAAATTATATTAAAAATATGTTTTTTTAAAGGGGTCATACAGGCCTACATGCACTATTTTAAGCTGTTTGGACTGAACCGTGTGTTAGGAGAGTGCGTACACAACCACTCTACGATGATAAAGAGCCGCCAGTGGTTTTTTTTTTTCATTTATTGCAATAACATCCCCCTTCTGAAATCAGGCCAATCACAAATGCCTGTCGATGTGACGCCACACCACAAGAGGCCGCTCCTACACTAGTTGATTGACACTGGTGTTTTAGCAAAGACCCGCCCCGAGTGAGAAGAAGCTGTCGGCCATTGTTTTTCGCCGCTGGAGCAAAATGTTGCCTAAGCGAGTGTTGTGTACAGTTGTTGGGTGTAATAGCGAACACAGCAGTCGTCATTCACTACCTAGGGTTAGTGACCTAGGGTACCTACCTAGGGTTAGGTATCTGAGCCGCTGAGGACGCAGTGGCTGAATTTAGTTTTTATAGCTAACGTCCCCGCCGATTTACCTAAATGCGTTCATGTTTGCGATAATCATTTTTCACCAGACTGCTTTATAAACGCGGGTCAATATAAAGCAGGTTTTACTAGGAAGCTGCTCCTAAAAAATGGATCTGTACTAATGCTTCGTGTTCCTGCTTCATCTTCACCAGGCTCAGTGCGTAATTTATTTTTCTATGAATCTTTGCAGATCGCCTTTTCTAATAATCACGATGAATGCGGAGTGTAAGTTAACTTATACTCTCATAGAACATGGTTATGGCTTCTTCTCTGTGTACATCCGTCTCTAAATAATCCCTAATCGGCCGTTTATAATAAACAATGCATTAAGGTGATTGTCTAGTTGCAAACTGTGTACGTAGTGGGAAAACTATATTATGCTTACCTTTGTTACGTTAGATGGTTTATAACGATGTCTGTCGAAGATTAAGAAGTCATGTAAACACATCAGTAAACACATCATACGTGTTGTCTATACCCCACGTGTGTTGTGAAGACACGCCCCACAGAACGGGGGGGGGGGGGGGGGGGCTCAGCAGAGGTCATGAGCATTTAAATTAGCATGTACTGAAACGGGTTGCTGAGAACAGAGCTAGTTTTTACCAGGTAAAAGTAGTGTTTTTTTACACAATCCTTTTGAATTTTTAATTAACGTATAATACAAACTTTTCATTAGGACCCTAAAGATCATATTAACATTTAATAAAAAATGGGATGTGTAGGACCTTTAATATAAATTAAGAATTTTAATCGTAAAAAATAATCATATTCATTAAAAGACTTTCCCTAATATTTGTAAACAAATATGTGAGTGAGTGAGTGAGTGAGTGTGAGTGTAAGTGAGTGTGAGCGAGTCAGTGCTTGTTAATTAATTAATTTATTTATTTAAACCTGGACTGTACAAAACATGTTGTAAATAACTTGATCTTGCATGGTTTTAATTACCGTAATTTCCGGACTATAACCCGCACCTGGCTATAAGCCGCATGTGCCCACATTGAAACATGGGATATTTACAAAGAAAGACGGTACACAAAAAGAGTTTTCAATGTTTTAATAACATAACTTAGCTTTTCTCTTTTTTTCGACTTTTTACATTGCTCCAGTTCTTCCCGCTGCCGTTTCCAGCGTCTCACCATCGACTCATCTATGCGAAATTTACGTGCTGCAGCTCTGTTTTCTTCTTTATCGGCCAGCTCGATTACTTTTAACTTGAAAGCTGCTTCATATGCTTTTCTTTTTGCATTTTACATGATGAGGGTAGGCTTATGCTAATTTTATTCATGTACAAAGCGCGCGAAGTTACCGTACGTTAAATTTCTTCTTCTATGGTGTTTATTAGTGGTTGTGACTTGCGTCTTCCTCGACATCACATGTCTCACTCTTACCTTTTCTGCTCGAGCGCCCCTGGCGGCCGTTAGAAAAAATGCATACATTAGCCGCATTTCTGCATAAGCCGCAGGGTTGAAATTGTGTAACAAAAGTCGCGGCTTATAGTCCGGAAAGTACGGTAGTAGATTTTTAAATTTTACATTTTATTTATTTATTTATTTATTTATTTATTTGACTTTTGCTTGTCTGTTTGCTCAGACTGAAACTGAACCACCGAGAATCTCTCACTCACTCACTCATGGTCTATACCACTTTATCCTGTATTCAGGGTCGTGGGGGCGGAGCCTATCCCAGGAGGCTTAGGGCACGAGGCGGGGTACACCCTGGACAGAGTGCCAATCCATCTCAGGGCACACACACACACACACACACACACACTACTGGTATTTTAAGAACGCCACTTAGCCTAACCTCCATGTCTTTGGACTGTGGGAGGAAACCGGGGAGAACCCAGAGGAAACCCAACAAGCACGAGGAGAACATGTAAACTCCATGTACACAGAGACGGGAATCGAACCCAGACCCTAGAGGTGCAAGGCGACAGTGCTGACGGAGAACTAAAACAAAAACACAAAAAATTTTTAAATAGAAAATAGTTTAATTAATAAAGTATGTTAAAAGTTAAGAAAACATAAAGTTTGTCTAAAAAATTCTTACAAACGTTTTTTGCGAGATTTTAACTATTTATATTAAAATAAAGAAATAAATAACTTTTGTTTTTGACCCAGTAATGTGTTAAACATAATAAGTAAAAATTTATTCAAATGTTTATTTGTTTGTTTGTTTGTTTGTCTGTAGTTATTGTTCCATGTGCTCAGATGAACTCTGTAAATCGAACACTTCAGTAAACAGTAAAAACTGAACTCTTTAAACAAGTGGACAATTTTAACATAAAGGAATATTTAACTTAAAATTTATAAATCTAATTTTGTCGAATGCAGTCGGACCTGATTCTCCGGTGTGTGAGTCTGGGGCGGAATATGAAGCTCACAGCAGCGTCACACACACACACACACACACACACACACACACACACACACACAGACAGAGGAGGTGGTTCATTTTTCGTAATGCACTTGTATGCAGTATCAGTGCAGGGATACGAGTTAAACATCTCGCTAAGACGAACCGCAGTGTGTGTGTGTGTGTGTGTGTGTGTGTGTGTGTGTGTGCCTTTTGTTCATCTTGTTCATACTTTCTTTCTTTCTTTTCTCTCTCTCTCTCTCTCTCTCTCTCTTACACACACACACACACACACACACACCACAGCTGAAGTGCTGCTTATTCATCTGTGTAAAAAGGGACAAAAGCCCAGCGCTCTGAGAGAATAAAAACAGGCACCACAACTCATTAACAGTGTGTGTGTGTGTGTGTGTGTGACTATAATTTTGGATCCACTGAACGTTGAAACCGTGACACCACAATTTACAAGCACTTAAACATCATCACTGTGTGTGTGTGTGTGTGTGTGTGTAGTACCATAGTACTGAAATTTGCATATATTTAAAAAGCAGTGACTGTGTGTGTGTGTGTGTGTGTGAGAGAGAGAGCGTGTGTGTGTGTGTGAGAGAGTGTGTGTGTGAGAGAGAGAGAGAGAGAGTGTGTGTTTCTAACATCTTTTGAAGAGTCTTCTTAACATTAATTTTTTTCAACCCACCCTCTCCTCTGTCCCTGTGTGTGTGTGTGTCTGTCACACTCACACACTGAAGGTTCACACACTTTGATGTGTTTTTCTTTTTCTTTTTTTTTCTTTTTTTTAGCACAAAGCCATTTCACTGCAGCTGCACTGATCCGAATCATGATGTGTGTGTGTGTGTGTGTGTGTGTCATGATGTTACAGGAAAATAATCATCAACACTGAGTTGTGTTAAAGCGGAGTCACGGTTATCATCCTGAACTCGATTATTTAAGTGAGTGAATCGTTGCCATAGAAACGGTCTCGTATCTGAGCGAGTGCACGAGTATAAACTCTGACCAATCACAGCCCGGCGTTCGGCAGCGCGCGGGTTTAAAGACGCGAGTGAGGGATTTGTAGCAGGACGCTTCAGTGAACTGTGTTGGGTTTAACACACACACTCACATTCACACACACACACACACACACACACACACACACACACACACACACACACACACTCACACACACACACACACACACACACACAGCGTTTAGGCTCCAGCCTCTCACCTTGTTTATGTGTTTGTTTGTTGTTTTTGGTGATTCAATTCTTATTTCTTATACAGTATGCACAAATTAATGCATAATTAAAGCATGTTTCTGTAGGTTTAGGTCTATTAAAAACAACAGAAAGATCATTTAGTAGATAATAATAATAAAAAAAATCTGTGTTTATTTTAATCACATTAAACCTCAGCGCTTTAATATAGAACTAAATTAAAATAAATCTAATTAAATCTAATCAAAGCAAATTAAACCAAACTTAAACAAATTGAATCAAGTGGAATCAAATTAAATAAAAAACTTAATTAAATTAAACCAGAACAAAGAAATTGTACCAATATACTCATCTAAATAATATATAACAGTTCTAAATAGATATAACTTAATCAAAATGAATCAATTAAAATCTAATTGAATCAAATTTAATTAAACTTAAACAAATCGAAAAGTAAAATCGAGTTTAATCTAATTAAATCAAATTGTGTTAAATTAAAATTAATCATGTGACCCCCCCCTAAAGGTTTCTACTAGATTAGCAAACTTTGCATATTTTTTTTTTTACCAACACCATAATGAACCGATACACTCTCACATGGTCAGGCTGATATTTAGCACAACAGCATGACTTTAAGTGTGATATCGCTTTTATACAACAATTCCACAAACTAACTGCCCGCGACTGGCGGAGCTGCTGACCGACAATGAGTGTATTTGGCGGGAAAATGTAGCTTTAAACTCTTAGCGGTACTCTGTAGCCAAAAGACAGTCCTGAGAAACTCACCAGATTTACTTCTTATTTCCACTTATTCCACTTTAGAGTATCAGCTCCGTTAACTTCTGAGTTCTGGGTTCGAATCCTAAATAGCGTTAAATGTAAAGCTGGTGCACTATGTAGACTGTAATCGCTTGTTCCAACACTAAGTATTGCACTTGATCAGGGGTTGGAGAGGGATTTGGGATTCAGCCTTGTCTTAGAAGCGAGTCAGCTTTGTAGCTAAGCGTTAGCCGTAAACAGAACGACACGGACGGTTCAGAGGCGATTCAGAAGGACTTAGAAGTGATTAGTGCAGAGACGGCGTGTTGTTTAAGACGCCATAACGTTATCAGATGTGTGTTCTTACTGAAAGTGCTTCTGTGACTGGGTGTGAATGTGGGTTTAGTCAGACAGCTGCTCTCTCCTCAGTACTGCGGACCGTACAGACCTACAGTACTCTCACTAACAGTTAGTGTCATTAACCACTGGACAACACCTGGGACACGCCCACTCATACACAGAGTCACACCTCACAGTGCTGTTACTGTCTGTTATTATCACCGCTTGTGGAATAACGCCTCTCGTCCAATCAGATTGCTCGGTCTGAACTAACTGTTGTGGAATACTTAATAATGAACTAATCATTAATAAATAATAATCATGCAGTTTATTCAAGACAATTTAATGCAAAAATAATATTGGTGTGTTTAAACAATAATGCTGTCTAAATGACAAAAAAAAAGAGAAATTGTGCACTGGCTGAACTACAACTGCAAGTGCTCCATCTTGTGGTGTAACAGGTAATAGACACGTGAGCTATGCAACATAGACATTATGGTTATTGTAATATGTAATTCTCTCTCTCTGTCTTCAGGTGATTATTTATCAGAGCGGTCAGGTTTTCAGCCTCGCTAACCGGATGAACAACCGTGTGGGTTTCGTGGCCACGATGCCGAGCACCAGTGCCTCCATCTTCATCAACAACACGCAGCTGGCGGACACGGGGACGTACCAGTGCCTCGTCAACAACCTGCCCGACCGCGGGGGACGCAACATCGGCGTCATCGGCCTCACCGTGCTCGGTACGCTGTTAACACGCTCCGAACGTACAGTAGCTCACACATGGCGGTTCCATCGGCGTGAAATCAAGGGAATGTTCTCGTCCTTCATTACGGGAATGACACGACAATAATCCGAACTTTTAGGAGAAGATTTACAAACAAATAGGCACAGAGATAAAACATGCAGAAATAAATAATAATAAAACCACAACTTCAGTGTCATTTCCGTCATCGCGCTCAGTAACCGGAATGAGGTGACACTTTTATGACAACTTTTAAAAGTTTCTTAAAAGTTAGACTTTAAGGAAACTATTTTTTAACTCTAGCTCGCGCAGTTTAATACACAAACAACGCGGACGAGTCGCAGACATAAATAATCAAACCGCAACTATTGTGTCAGTCGTGTCACCGTCCTCGATAACGGGAATGACAGAAAACGTTTGCGCTTTCAGGACCGTTTAAAAAAAGTTTCTTAACGGTATAAGAGCAAAGAACAACATTAAGTTCTAACATGCACATTTTTTACACATAATTGCAGAAAATGAAATGTTATGGTCACTGTTTAGCAGAACAACAACAACAACAACAACGCTGCAATAACAGACCTGCAATTTTGATGTCATTTCTGTCGCCATATTGTAAACATGAATAGAATGACAGAACAGACCAAAAACAATTACAGTTTTAATCCAATTAACTGAAATAACGAGAAGGTTTTTCAGTCGTTTCGAAAGGAAAGATCTGAAACAAGAACTTAATACACAAATAAGAACTGAGGTAAAATAAAAAAAATCCAGATTTTCAGTTTCAGTGTCATCGGCGTCACCGCACGTTTTAATGTAACTTGTGCAATGTGCAACACACTTTCACTGTTTCCTTGCAAATAAAAATTCTCTATGTTTTGGTTTGGTGTTATCGGCGTCCCTGCGCTCAACTACAGTAAGGTTTGAGACAAACTAGTGCACTTCTAAAAATAAATAAATAAATGAATAAATACATTTTTGCAAAACGGAGAGTGTGTGTCGTGTGGCAGCAGGTCATGTCCGTGTCCTCAGTCAAAAATGAACGGCTTAGAACCATGGACGGGGTGTGATGAAGTCCACAGCCACTGTCCACATATCCCCCCCCCCCCCCCTCCTTGGGAGAGAAGAGTGGTGTTATACTGCCATCTACTGGCCACCTTTATCTCCCTCTGTCTCCTCCTCTAATGTACTAATCGCACGGGATCAGTGTTACCTGGGGACCTCGTGTGATTTAAGAAATGAGCCTCTCACACCTGAGTTTGGTGTGACGCATTCGCACCGGATAAATAACGCCTGAGATTTTACTGACTGATATACAGTATATCACAAAGTGTGTGTCACTTATAGAGTGAGGATGTGTGTGTGTGTGTATGCAGACTGTCTGTGAGGCAGAGAGAGAATCTATAGATGTTCAGTTAGAGGGATAAAAAAAAAAAAAAAAAAAAAATATATATATATATATATATATATATATAGTTATTGTGTCATTTATATTTCCTTATATATTGTTTGGAAATATAAATGACAAAATAATATTGTATTATAATGACACAATAATATTATATATTGTTCTGTCTCTCTTTAAATGGATGTTGTCTTTCTTTCTCTCTCTCTCTCTCTCTCTCTCTTTCTCTCCAGTCCCCCCAGCTCTGCCCGTATGTCGGGTCCAGGGGTCTCTGGATGTCGGTAGTGACGTCACACTGCTCTGTGGTTCTGAGGAGGGAATTCCGACACCGACATACTCCTGGGAGAAACTCGACTCCATGCCCAAACTCCCTCTCGGTGCCATGCAAGGTGTGTGTGTGTGAGTGTGTGTGAGTGTGTGTTAGAGAGAGAGAGAGAGAGAGAGAGAGCATGTGAAATGTCTTGACTGTTGCTGTATCACCATCTAGTGGTCAGAGACAGACTTGCAGTTTAACTCAGCTCAGAATGTCAGCCCTTTTATAACCTCTCTCTCTCCCTCTTTATGTCTCTCTCTCCCTCTCTCTCTCTCCCTCTCTCTCGGTCTCTCTCTCCCTCTCTCTCGGTTTCTCCGTCTGTCTCTCTCCGTCTGTCTCTCTCCGTCTCTCTCTCCCTCTCTCTCTCCGTCTGTCTCTCTCTCCCTCTCTATCTCTCTCTCTCTCTCTCTCCGTCTGTCTCTCTCTCTCTCCCTCTCTCTCTCTCTCTCTCTCTCTCTATGTCTCTCTCTCTCCCTCTTTCTGTCTCTCTCTCCCTCTCTATGTCTCTCTCTCTCCCTCTTTCTGTCTCTCTCTCCCTCTCTATGTCTCTCTCTCTCTGTCTGTCTCTGTCTCTCTCTCCCTCTCTCTCTCTCTCTCTCTCTCTCTCTCCGGTTCAGAAGAGCTCTCTTGGCATACATAATAATAAAAAGGTTACACTGTTGCCAAAGCAATTATAAAACATTGATTACATTAAAAATAACATCAATCTGAATTTATAAACATATATAGAGATTATAAACCTATTAAATATGAAAGAATAACATAGTAGGTAAACAATAAAAACAAAACAACAAAAAACATCAATATGAATAAAAACAACTATTCTCTCTCTCTCTCTCTCTCTCTCTCTCATTCTCTCATTCTCTCCTTCTTTACGCCCACGCAGCTCAAATTGTTTAAAATTAAATTATTTTTCTTGTTGCTTTTTTGTTTACGTCTCATTTTGTCATTAATCCTACATACAGTAATATAATATATTTATTAAACTATTAAACTGCAGTGCACAAGGCACAGACCTACATTACAGCTTTGTGTTTATGTCAAGTTGTATTTTATTATGTATTTTTATATTATTATATGTATATGATTTTTTTCAAAAATAGATTATATTTTGTGCTGAGCCGCGCTGCAATCTACATAAATTTACATAATTTTTGGCTTTCATGCTCCAAAGAAAAAAGCAAACTGTATTTGTGCTTTTTGTTTATGTTTATTTTTATTTTTCCACTTTCATCTTTGGTCCAAACTGAAATATATATAAAGTAAAGATAAAGGGGAAGAAAATGCAAATTAGTAAGTAAAATCAGTCAATTAGTCAATCAATAGGATATTCATATTATTTTCTGCTTAGGTTATTTATTTATTTATGTATTAGAATATCTCAGCAGCTCTGCTATAGCATCAGTGCTTATTATTATTATTAATAATAATAATCATAATAGTAATAATAATACATATTTCATGATTACATTAAGATTTAAGATTCAAAAAACTTTATTAATCCAAGTGGAAAATTGCTTAATTAATAGATTAATTATTACAATAATACAAACACCCTGTTCCTGGACCAGGTGCTAAACATCCTGTCGTCTCCTTATTGTCACTGCAGCTGAATTAAGATCAGTTTATTAAGTAAGACAAGTTATTACCAGAAGACGCGTGTGAGTGTGTGTAATGATGATGATGAGGATGATGATGGTGATGATGATGTCATCCTCAGATCAGATGCAGGGCACGGTGAGTCTGAAGAACATCAGCGTGGGGACGTCCGGTGTATACCAGTGTACCGCCTCCAACGCCATCGGCACCAGCACGTGCCAACTCAACCTGCAGGTGGTGACACGTGAGTCACGTCCTGTCCGTTTTGTCACGTACCCAGCATCGTTTTTTACATTTTCACAGAAACACCAACATCCTGGATCTGAAACTGAAATCATCTCCATCTGTTATTGTTTTCTTTCAAAACCTTCGGAGCTTTATTACTTTTTAAAATGATCTAAAAGCAGGAAGCATAAAAACACACACAATGCATATCTAAAAAACTAAACAAAAGACAAAGCAGAAGATTTTTTTTTATTCACTTAAACTGGCAAATATAAGAAATACAACAGTATGTATTCATGTCATTTAAAAATATATATATTTTTTACTTGTCAATCTCAATATTTTTAAAATATTTGTTTATTTTTTGGTCTCTGTGCAGCTCAGCCCCAAAGCGTTGGTCTCATCGCCGGAACCGTCGTCTCCGGCGTCCTCGCGGCGGTGATTTTCGCCCTGCTGGTGATCGTCACGCTTTTCTATTGGAGGAACAAAAACCGCTATGAAGAGGACGACATTCCTAACGAAATCAGGTGAGAGTCGGCGCTTTGCTCTCCTTCTTGATCTTGAACTTTTATACGAGATGGTATGAAAAAGTTGAGAGAATAGTTTTGTAACACGCCAACATATGGCAGCACAAGGCTGCACACAGTCACAGGGAGCACCGACCTTCATAAGTCAGTGTGCCAAAAGACATTGTCCTCTGGACACCCGGAGATGTGCAACTGGTGCTATTCATTACCATGTCTGCTATTTCATCATGGACAGCAAGTTAGAACAAAGAGTGAATGTGAAACTCTGCTTAAAACTGGAAAAAATCTGCCACAGAGACGTTAGAAACTCGTTTCGGCAAGTTTACACCGATGCTGCAACAAGTCGCCCAACATTCGATAGTATCTGGATGCCTCAAGAAGACAATGCATCCTGTCTCCAAGCTCTCCTCACATGTGAGTCTCTCGCTGGAAACTACATGGTCTGACTTCCACACCCATGAAATCACATGTAAGGTGACCCGGTTTGACTTCCATGACGAGCGGCAGGACTGTATTACTGATTTTCAGGGGCAGCTCTTTCACTGTCTGGTCCATATTTTGTGGGCGTGGCTAAATGTAAATTAAATGTGAGTTTAAAGAACCATCACAAAATCTTGGTATAAGACTTCAGTTTGGTTTGGCTAACGATATCTTCCCACACATTTAGTCTCTGATGCTGCGTCATAGCTTTACTTTTGAACACAAAAAAAAAAACTTAATCGTTTCGTACTGCAGTGTAATTCCCATCTCATTCTCGATCTTTTTAAATCCTTTTATAATCTGAGACTATAGCGGGTCTCGCCGTGCGCCGGCGTCTTTGCTGGTAAACAGGGCAATAAAATACAGATTGATTTTCTTATGAAACATTAATACTGTTCACTGAACCACTTATTGATTTGTTGACGCACGTAGCAGCTTAAACCAATAGTATATTTATCATGAATAAAATAAAAGTTAAATTTTTTTGTTTGTTTGTTTTTTAGAGAAGACGATCTTCCCCCGAAGAGATCGTCGTCGGTGAAGGCGTTCCAGGCTGACGCCTCGTCCTCGGAGAACGATACGCTCACCTCCACCAACACCTACAACAGCCGCTACTGGCACAACGCCAAAGCCAGCTACGACGCTAACTCCTTCACTCGTTACGACGGCCAAAGCTTCACAACCGGGGGTGGGACTGGTGCCGGAGGGGGTGGAGCCTATGCAAATGGCGGTAACACTCTGCCGGCTCCCAAAACTCTGGTGGTCACTGCCAATTCTGCGCCCGTTGTCACACGCAGCAACGGTACGCTGAGTCAGCGAGCTCCGCCGGCCACGCCCCCGCCTACAACGGGCTCCGCCCTCACACACGTGCCGAGCCGCACGCACTCGTACGCCGTGAGCCAGGCGGCGCTGGAGCGCATGGGCGCCGTACCCGTCATGGTTCCCGCTCAGAGCCGGGCGGGTTCTCTCGTCTAACGCCAACGCAAGATGGACAAACTGAATTTTTACAATTCTTTATACAAACAATCCCATCTCTCTCTTTTTTTCCCACTAATGAACTACTGATTTTACAGCGTGAGTTTCTTTTTACATTAGCCAATTTGCAATAATAATAATAATAAATAATTGGAAATGTTTTGGAAAACTCTCGGAAATGTTTCCTCGATTAAGTGATCTTCTCAACAACATGCACGTGCGTTTTGACTGCACGATTACGTCAACTTTCAGCGATTTGATTTGTCATTTTTAAAATGTTTCAGCTTAGCGACGACTACGTCCTCTTGACTCGAGCCACATTTTCAGATTTTAAAGCAATAGGTATTCAAATTTTACCATAAAAACACCTACAATTTTAATAGCATTTATTTCTTAGCAATATAAACAAAATAATGTTCCAAAAAAATTAATATGTACAGCTGGGAATGTAAATAAGAGATGGGAAGAAACAACTGGGATTTCAATCGTATGACCTTTTGATTTGAGTTGATGTTGATTTACAATGAGTTTGAATAAAACTGTTTTTATTTTTGTTTTTGTTTCTTTGTTGTTTTTTTGGACAATAAGTTGTGACAAAATACAAAAAGCATTCAGGCAAATTTGGTCTAGTTAGAGAAATCAGAATTTAAATACTAGCATTAGCTTGGGCGTAGATAAGGTTAGCATGAGATGCACGGCTGGAAATCGGACATTTTGAAAATTAAAATAACCGAAAACAAATTTTTTAAGTGGTAAATGACAGCAGCCTCCTTGTACACATGCTGTTGTTGTCATTGTTTTTTTTTTTTTTTCTTTTTTGTAGATAATTTGGGTTATTTTGAGGAAAAAAGCATCAGATTTTCACATTTGAGTTTAAAGTATGGATAACTTAGTAATCCTGAGTAAAGCAAAAAATTTATTAAAACCTTAGCATTAAAAATCTCTCTTAGCAAGACTTTTTAACAACAACAAACTAAATATGAGGGTGTTCGAGTCAAACTGGGATTTCTGATGTAAAAGCATTTGACATTTACAGAAGACTTTAAGCGCAGTACGGTGATGAGACTCTTAGGCAATAAAAGATTTGAACAGTGCAAACGTTTTAAAGAAGGCCTTATGTCCTTAAATGATGATCTCAGCCGAGGTAACTCGGAGCCGACCGGGAAGAGACGCGGCTGCACTTTAACTCGGCTGGGAGTTACTGTATCGCCACGTCCCCTGTAACGTCCTGACCTCGCTCCAAGCCATTCCCACATGATTAGGTTCTTGGAGGAGTTCCTGGGAGGCTGGCGTTTCAGACATGAATCAGACAGGTAGTCCTCTAGGGGATTATATAGAGAAATAAAGAGAGTTTTAACTCTCAGAACTGTGTTCTGTTATTCTGCACAATCAAAAGTCCTGGTTTGACTTGGATAAAAAGACATGCATGATGTATTGGTGACATCTTATAGTCCAGAAAATGTGCTCTTACTATTATTATTATTATTATTATTATTTTAAATTCTTTCATTTGATTTAAGCAGCTTTCTTGTTGGATTTTTTTCTTTTGGTTCTTTTTTTTAAGGAAGGGTGGGGGTTGTGGCTGGGGGGGGGGGGGGGGGGGGGTTATTCCCCAATTTTGAACCCAATTCAAAAATCAAGGGTTAAATTGAAGGGAAGAAGTCTTTTTAATTATGGAAACAATTATAGACACTAAAAATGTGATAGTTATGAAAGGTTCCTCTCTCATAATCGCCTCTATAAAATTACAAAAAAAACACAAATCTGTCTTTGCACTGCAGTCTTATTTTCCTCACATTCTTGATCCGTCTTAATCCGTCTTCTTTTTTTAATTCGAGTCTTATTGAGCGCCGAGCCTCTAATTCGAAGCTACTGATAAGCCTAGCCGTAGCCTACCTCTAAAATAA
Organism: Clarias gariepinus; assembly: GCF_024256425.1. NCBI lineage: Eukaryota > Metazoa > Chordata > Actinopteri > Siluriformes > Clariidae > Clarias > Clarias gariepinus. Next base: position 32,557,628 of record NC_071110.1, on the reverse strand, counting down.
CTTTCAATGAAATAGTGTTCGCTTAGATCCTTTTAATAATCACTTTCCCTCCCTTCTTTGTGACATGAAGGAAAATGAGAATATAGCAAAGTGTCAATAACAATCAACTAATGAGAGCGTTAACGAAAAGAAATCCCAGCGCGGTGTTAGGTGCTACATCGAGGTGTGTGAGAGAGCGAGAGCGAGTGTGTGTGTGTATGTGTGTGTGTGTGTGAGAGAGAGAGAGACTCTACACTGATTCTACTGTAAGAAATGAAAACCATTAACATTTACTGATGATTTTTTTATTGTTTGGTTGCTTTCTTTCTTTCTTTTTTACTGTAAATATTGTAAGTACTTGTAGTATGGAATAGAAATTAAAACACTTTTGCCTAATACATGTGTGTGTGTTTAAGTGTGTATGTGTGTGTGTGTGTGTTAGAGAGAGAGATTCTGTGAGTGCTTTCAGAAAACCAGTCCGAGTAACAAACCAGAACAATAAGAATTTATTTTCTTTTACTTTTTTTTTTTAGATTATTATGATTGATGATGTTATATTTTTTATATATGTATATTATTATTATTATTATTATTATTATTTAAAATTACTTGTCATATCAGCCAGCATTCATTACACTCAATCCCTGATTGTTTTGTCAATGATTTTTTTTATAGCTTTTTATTTCAAAACATCTTTCCAATGCATAAAATAGCATTTTATTAGCATTCTAACTGATTGCCTATGTAAATGCATCAGATTTTATAAGGATATTATTTATTTTTTGAAAATGTTTTATAGTTTTTAAGTTATTTAAAAAAAAAAAGATTTCACCGTCCAGACTTTAGGTTTCACTCCTAAACGCTCGACAGAGTCAAGCTTCTCAATTAAACGTGAGGTTTACAGAACAGAAGGTACGATCTGATTTAAGGGTCACAGATCAACATGCTTTTAGCGCTAACTTCCATAAGTTATAGCAAGGTTTGTGTACGACGAGTCCCCAAAAAACATTTTCTTGTGAATATTTAAAAATGATATTTATTTTATTTATAATACAATATTTGCAAATGCAAAGAAACATTTCGATTCATGTGCAATAATACAGTATACTAACTAGCGAACCAGCATCGAACAAACTAGTCAACATGCTAACGATCATAAACTAACATGCTCCTTGCCACTTTGCAAATAACATTAAACAAACAGAAAGCAGACAGACGCCGGCTCGCCAGGAAACTAACGGGATACTCACCAAAATCCGTATCGCCCCCCTCCTCCCCCCAACTGGCACCGACCAGAGTGGGTGGAAATGACAAAATAGCGCTCAGTCGGTCCCACTGTGCGTCAGATTAGCATCCTGCGGAGAAACTATGGTGATTGCGAAAGAAACATCGACACGAGGCAGGGAACGCTTCCATGCCTACATGCTTAGCTGCTGGAGACGCAGCAGTGATGCACAAACCCATTAGAATTAACCCTTTGTCTGCTCTTACAGGAACCCAGGACTCTAAAAACTGGTCCCTTCAAACCCCGCCCACCCTCCAGAATTCTACATAATCTACAAATACCACAAATAAGAGAATAAAATAGGTGTATATAGTTTCACAAGCAAGAAAAGTAACATTAGATTAACCAGGGTTTAGTGTTTTAACGTGGGATTAAACCTTTATATCCTGTTGCTATGGTGATAGCCACCGTAACACCAACAACTCAACATCCAATCACTGATGAGCAATGTTCTTAAAAACCAATCACTGATGGCCAGTGTTCTCAAAAAACGAATATTGATCATCAGTGTTCTCAACAACCAATCACCCATCATCAGCGGTCTCAACTCAACCAATGACTGATCAGTGTTCTCAAAATCAGTCATCGATCAGCAATGTTCTCAACAACCAATCACCACTCAGCAGTGTTCTCAACTCAACCAATCACCAATCAGCAGTGTTCTCAAAGCCCAATCATAGATCAGCAGTGTTCTCAACTCAATCAATCACTGATCAGTGTTCAGAACAGCCAATCAATCATCAGCAGAGGTTTCCAACTGTCTGTTCTTCTTCATTCTGATAAAAACTCTGTTCTATTATATTTATTATATTTTAAGAAAATGATTCTTTGGGGAACGTGTTTGATGTACAAATGATTAGGACGATCCAATAATAAATATGCAAAGATTACTCAATCAATCATCAGTATTTTTGAGCATGTATTACCTACTTTAAGTCTGAAAAGTGTTAGTGCTGTTAGTAATGTTCTTACATGTGTGTTAGCATGTGGAGTAACTCTTAGAGACTCTGACTTCTCTGAAAAGGCATAATGAGAGCAGCACCGTGTTAGCCGTTTAGCCGCGTGCCTCACAGTCACTGTTCACTTTACCTCTTCGGCCTGCTCTTCTGGGACACAATTAAAACTGGTTAAAATTATTCCTAATCACCTTCTTTGCCAAGATATGGAACATCTCTGATTGCGAGCAGATGTGGACAGCTCGTGCGACAGTGTGTCAGAGCAACGCTCGCATGAGGACGAGGACCGAACATGGCGCGCGCACTAGGCGCTTAGCGTTCCCCGGAGAGACTGCTAATTAGCGTCACAGCATGACTGTCTTGAGGCACGCGACCCATCTGGGATGCTAATCAGCTCAGGTTAGGAGCCTGGAAGCTTCACTTGTAAACATGCATGCAGGCAAACACACGCACACACACACACGCACACAAAGGCACAGGTCATGCAATTAATTGTCCGATTTACACTCACTGATTAGCAGCTGGTTTAGGATGTTTGAATATAGAAAGTTGTTATGAAAAAAAGGTTTGGAAATTAGTATTGTTTGATCTGAAAAACAATCAAACCAACAAATAAACAAATAAACAAATACATGCATAATTTTTAAACTTAACATTTTTTAGTTCTGCATTTTTACATTTTTTTAAAATAAAAATTGCTAATATAATAACACATTAATAAAAAGTGTCCAAACCTGGAAAAACAATTAAATAAATACATAAATAAATAAATATTAATTAATTTGTTAAGCACCAGTAAACTAATATTAAATATTTTTTACATTATTATTATTAGTAGTAGTAGTGGTTGTAGTATTTTAGATTATTTTTTACTTAGAATAATTTTTATGGAATTATTGATTTATAAATTTTTACAAATATACTCATTTTATATATGCACTTTACAAATATAACAGAAAAACAATACAGAAAAAAATAAATAAAATTCAGACATGAACATGCAAACAAACAAATAAAAAATAAATGAAGTGTATTTCTTTTTTTAAACTGAATATTATTATTATTATTTTTTTTTGGTGTGAATTCTGTTTTTGAAGATTGTAAACCTATGAGCCACAAAACAGGTGAACAGAATCATATTGATTATATATTCTAGCCCAGTAAACTGGTAACAGGTTTAAACGTGTCCGATCAGGGGAGGCTCCGCCACGTGACCCACAGCACTTAAAGGATCGGCTGCCTGCACCAACACCAACGTCCAGACGGGCGCTGCACCTGACGAGGAAATTGTGCTGACAAACCTTTCCTGCAACTTTCCATTTTCTGCAGTAATGAAGCCTAACACATGCCACATTTTTACACACAAAAGATGGAAAAAAAGAGGAAGTCTATCAAGTAAAAAAAAAAAAAAAGTACAGTAATTAAGACTCCTCAAGGATTATGAGCGTGAATCACTCGAACGAAACCTGGACATAAAGTTTTATGTTAAAAATGTACACGGCGTGATTTTTAACGACAAGTTCAGTTCCTGGGAACTCGCCGCTCCCCTCTCGGCCATCTCCTTGCGCTCGAGGCATGTTAGCAGTCGACTAGCGTGCACGGCGCTAGCTGGAGTTTATTAGCTGTGACAACGCGGGACCGTGGGACACATCATTAAGAGCCAGTGTGTAAAGTCAGACGCAACGGCTCCACAGGCCACAGGGCACGCGGCGGCCATTTGGTAGCGGAGAGGAAGAGCCGCGCTCCAGCCGCGGCCGTATGCCTGCCACCGCTCCTCTCCATCACACTAATCAGTGCACCAGATACGCCGCTAGGGCTGTTCAGGACCGTTAAGCGGTGATAAATTCAGTGTGTTGCAGTGTGTCGCTCGCTGCCTTTGCTCACTAGGCGGCTCGACATATGGTACTGGAAGGCAGCAAATAATAAGCAAGGAGAAGCAGGAGGTTTGTTGTGCTGGTGACAGGCTTCATAGTTCAGGGACGCAAATTGGATTTTTTATTTATTAATTTTTTTGCTGAGCATTTGGATTAGGTGTAAAACAAAATGGATGTTATGCGATGACTATGTGTATCTGTATTCAGAAATGGGTGTGGGCTTCACTCTTCACTGTGTGTTTATGTGTTTATTTATTTTTTCTCATTCTTAACTTTTGTTTTAACTGTAAAGTTTTACAGCGGAACCTCTGCGTATGAGTTTAATCCATTCCGGAGGCGAGTTCTTAAGGTGAAATGTCGTAATGTGAAATGCATTGTCCCATTGGAAATGATGTAAATGCGAATAATCCGTTCCAGCCACCCAAAAATATTACCAATATTACCAGTTTCCAACACTATAATCATATTTTTGCATATAAAAATAATCATAACAATAATCAATCAATAAATCAAAACATTTAGTACTGAAACAAAATAAATGAAATAAAATATGAAATAAATAGACATTAAACCTTCCTTAACTTCAATTTATGATTCGTTTTGGCACCAACTGCTTTAAAAACCAAACTGAAAGCCCCCGAGTGGTGCAGTGTTAAAGTGCTCGCCCTATCATCTTGGGATCTCGAGTGATGCTGTAACCTTTAGAAGGGCCTAGAGACAGCTGATTGACTGAGCTCTCTCACAAGGGAGGGACGAGGGGTACTTTCAGTTTCATTAATTATGGCTCTATGAGAAGTCACAGGTGTCTGTGAGCTCACACAAGCAGATGGAGCGGAAAGCGCTGCCCTCCGAGTGTGTTACGCCGCCCCAACGGTGTGTGAGCGAGCAGTTCTAAAGGTGCGGTCGGTGACATCATGTGGTTTGGAGGAAACATGTGATAGTCTGCGGCCCTTCGGACTAAGTGGTGGTAGTAGCTTCATGTGGAGCCCCCTAGTGGTAGGGAGGAATTGGACAAATGATTTGCTTCTATGCCGAAATTGCTTTGTATGGCGAGCAAATTTCTGTTCTTATGACGAAACTTTGTGTTGCGTGGCGTTCGTATGCCAAAGTACCACTGTATTAATAAAATTTATTAATATTAACTATTTATTATATTAATTCATTTAAATGCAATTTCTACTCAAAAATTAACAACCAGTTTTTTTATTATTATTATTTTCGCGTAAACAATAATTCAAGAACTGCAGTGAAAATTTTAACTGGTTGCAGGTCAGAAAATCAGCTCTAATTTACACTCTGAAACTTTTTACTCTTTAAGTTAAATCATTAAGCCTAGACGTTAGGGACAGTATTTGGTCAGGATGAGATCGCTGCACACTGACACATGTTTCTGCTTTCGTTTCTTTCGCTTCAGTGCTGCTTCGTCCCACTTGGACTAAAATTAGAAATCAGTTTACACAACCTCATCAGCTTTTTAAATCTACTGGTGACTATTTTTTTTCTTTTTATCTATTTATTTATTTTTTAAATGACACCCAAATTATTGTTTCAGCATGAAACGTGTCTCTCTGTCTCTCTCTGGAGGTGAAGTCTATTTCTATTTCCATGTTAACAGCTGTGTTTATCCCAGCTCGAACCGACAGCCTCAGCTGTGAGACACAAAACCGAACCCCATCCGAGAAGAAAAGAAGAGGAAAAAAATGGGGAGTTTTTTTTTTTTAACATGTTTTACAAATTGTACAGTGTGATTGTGTTTAGTCCGCATTCACACATCTTTTTTTACATTTTTTTATTCAGACACATCACTAGACAGAGAACGTGCTGAGAAAGTCCCACGTTACTGACACTGTAACCATAACAACAAGAATTAGCTAACTGTCTGGGCTAGCTTGCTATTCCTAACATTTGCTCACTTTGTCCACGTTTTTAACCAACACTTCGTCCTTCATGCTTGTTTTCCTTAAAAAGAGTCCATAAGGAGAAATCTTAGGATAATATTGCATAATGTTTTAAAGAAAAAAAAAAAACACATTCTGGATTATGTTTCCATTACTAGTGTTTAGTTTCACTAGCAAAATAATCCTAATCATTTACAACAATAAAAAAAAACAAGACGTAAAGTGTTTTAGACCGACATTGAGAGGTAGCCCTTAAAGCTCAGAACGTTTTAGTCATTAATTGTTTTGCAATTAAAAAAAAAAAGTATTTTGTATATACATATATTGGGCTGAGGATTGTGCAGTACAGAGTGACATATGCTTTTTTTTAGCACAAAAAACATCATGAACTGAATTTTAGTTCATTTTAAACAACCACACACATTAATAAAAAAATCATTAAAAATGGGTCACATAGGTGAAGAAATAGCACAGATCCACGTGATCGCACATAAGGCCATAATAATAATCATAATAATAATAATAAGATCATTTTAAGAGTTCTACATGTTTGTGACGTCATTCCCACATTCCTGCAGTGGAAACATTTACCCTTTATGAAAGTAATAATAACTTTTGTTCCAAAAATTCTTGCCGCTAATCATAAAGCAGATGGCGGGAGCTTGCTGACAGATTGACAATCAGGCTTTTTTTTAATTGATTCATTTGACTTACAATGAAATAAACTTAAAAGAGATAAAAAAAACTGATTTCTAAATGTGACTTTAGAAATTGTCTAGTAATTATACTTCTTACACTGAATTGGGTATTTAGATTTGATTAGATTACAATAGATTAGATTCAGCTTTACTGTCATTACACCAAACACATGTAAAGAGCCAATGAGACGCTCACACACGTGGTCAAGATTGAAGTTTTGTGAAATTTCACAAACATTTTGCGTTATTTTTCCTTTTTTTTAATCTTTTTCTTCTCCAATATCCCTTAATATGTATAAAAACTGTACACATGGTAAGCATTCGCAATCAGCGCAACAAAGCCCACGTGCTTTGTATCTACAGGTGTTTGTGGCAGGAACTCAAATGCAAAGAAAGCTGCCCTCTGGTGGCAAGCTGGTGTATTGTGTCTGATTAACATATCAAATTAAAATAAACAAATAAATTAATAAAAAAAGAAGAAGCAAAGAATACTTAAGAGAAAACCTAATACAATGGTAAAAAAACTCTAAAATATTAGAGCAATTCTACTGATTTTGTTTAAAAAATAAAATTCTTAAGTTTAAATGTTAAATTTGTTCTTACTCAATTTGGAGACATTTGTGTCTTACTTCCCCGAGACATGATCAGGAGACGAGACGAGACGAGATGATACTCCAGCCACCCATCTGAAACAATCACTGCTGTTTCGAGAGCTCATTTACTCGTTATGCAGAGTTTACAAGGTCATAAGCCAAAAGAATCGGCGCCCTGGCGGTGCTGACGGATGGAGAGGATGCTCTCGGCTCTCGCAGATTCTCTTTCCGTCCAGCAGCAGAATGGCTCTCGTGGGTCATTATAATCAGCCTCATGCAGCACGCGGCTGAGTCGAGCCTCGGAGAGATAACAATTCGGGACGATTAGCACAAACACTCTCTTCTAATCAAAACCCCGGGCTTGTGTATCGGTGGCACATGACAGCGATATCGCTTCTTACAGACTCCATTTCTGGGTGGATGTTAAGGTCAGGGATCTGTAGGCACGATTAGAGGAAATGTGATTAACCCGCGGTTGTGTTTAGCATTTATCTTGTGATAAAACAATACTCAATAGTTTTATACTTTAACAGTCTGGGGTTCAGACAGATTTACAGTATGAGAATGGTTTAGAGTGTCTTCGCTTTTCAGTTTTTATTTGTAATGAGTTCTCCTAAGCCTTTAAACTGACTAGCATTGTTAGCATCGTTAGGATTTAGGGAGCGTAACAACATATATAAAATCCTGATGTACAGGACTTTGCCGTGGTTTGTTTTTGTGATGCCAGGCAGTTATTCAGACAATAGAATAGTCCAGGTAGAAAGTTTTCTCAGTACGCCGAATCCATGATCAGACTGCCTGCTTGATGTCCTTCAACAACCCAAACATGTGGAAATGTCTTGGAGCGAGGTCAGGACAGTACGGGAGATGTGGCAATAACTCCCAGCCGCGTTCCTGTAATGTGCAAGTGGCGTTAGTGAATGATTGTGTGTGTACAGTACAGTTCACACTATGAGGTCTCTGTTGATTTGCAAGGATCAGGAGTTCCGCTTGCTGAACGTTCCACCTCGGCCGGGATCGTCATTCACAGACGTACATCCTTCTTTAAAAAGTTTGCACCATCCTACTGTTTTACTGTGACTAAGAGTCTCATCACTGTATTGTCCTTGAAATCTTCTGTAAATATTCATTGCTTTCACGCCTTCATTCACCAGAAATTTCATCCCAATTTCATCCTGATTTGACTGGAACACCTTGACCCGATGGCGTTCTGCCCCCTGATGAGAAAGCACGAGTCCACCAGGGAACCTGACACCTCCTGTCCTGATCGTCAGCATTAAATCAGGATGAACTTTTACTGATTATAAACCACCTTCTCTACACATTGTTTTCCACCTTCTTCTTTCATTGTCAGCAAACTGACACCATCATGACAAGTGAAACGACACGGGTGTGAAAAGGTTCACTCGAACAAACAAGTGGCCGTCCGGGTAATTCTTCGAAACTTAATCTAACAAAATACCAAAGCAGAATTAAAGATAATCTACCGTGTAATCCATCAAAGAGCGAGCAAGGAAAAGACTGGCATGGACATGAAGAGCGCTACTGCATATTTTATAGCCGTCTATTAAACATGTACAGCATCTACAGTCTTATTCAGATTTCTATTTTAAAAAAGTGAAAAAAATTATACACACTTGAGAGTAATATTTAAGGGAACAAGTGATTTAAGAAAAAAAAAAAACATAATTGTACATTTTTTTCCCTTTATTTTTTAAATGAATTCCATGCCATTGTACTGATGCTGTTCTCTAGCACCCCCTAGAGACCTGGCTCTACTTTTGTAGACACGCTGCCTTTTCATTTCACAACTCCAGCTTATCAAAGAGCACAAGCCGGATTTACTTTAATAGAAATCTGTTATTCTTTTCAGTTATTTTTTCCCGGATCTCGGGATTCAGCTGCTGTGAGTAAATCCGGCGCTCGGCGGTGGCGCCCGCACACCTGAGCCTGAAGCTGAATGCGGTTAAAGCTGGGTTAATAAGGGGCACGAGGGCAGCAGGAGTCGCCCCGATGACCCGTGACTTTCCTCTCACCTCCGTCGCTTCATTATTGAGTGACTGTGTGGCCTGGTTTCAATCTGAGAGGAGAAAAAAAGGCTATTAAAGTGAAGCTATAGACAGATAGACGGAGAGAGAATGAGACCGTGAGAGAGAGAGAGAGAGAGAGAGAGAGTATCCTTCACCTCTGTGGTCTTCTCTGCAGAATTTTAATCGTGGGGAAGGAAAGAAAAGCACAAGCAAGCGTCCTTTCGAGTGAGTTGATAGTTCTGTCATTCAAATACAGACAATGAGTGAGTGGAGAAAAGATAGACGCCAGAGTCAGTGCACGCGAAATGACTTTCAGTTTATATTCGTTTAAACAAATCCAAGGATAGTAATAATTACTTGCTGAGAAAAAAAGTAACCAACTTCTACAACGTCTTTAATATCTTAAAGAACAAAATGCAGCTGTACTATCTAGCTTATCCGCTAATTTAGCTAGCAGATGAAAATGCTATGACCATGAGAAGTCTGAGGTGGGATAAAGAGGGGATTAGTCAGCGAGGCATGCATGCTAACACTGAACAGGATGCTAACACCACCATGCATCACTGTACAGATTGTTTGGGTATGGGACTTTTTTTTTGGAGGGGGGGATGTTTGACGAGTTTCTCTTTTTCATATGTTAAATAAAAAAATTTCATTAGTTAAATAAAAAAAAACTTTAATAATGTTTTATTGAAACATTAGAGCAATTGCAGATGGGTGGCTGGAGTATCACCTCGTTGTGTCTCGGGGAAGAACAGCAGGTGAAAGGGATTTCAGCAGAATGTTTTTCTTGGTGAACTTATTCATTTAAAAAAACTTTATATAAAGGATTGTTTTATTCACGTGAGGTTTGGACTCTAAAACATCAAAATTGTGTTTGCTGTTCGCAAAAAGTCATGACGATTCAGAACATGTGAGTGAGTATGTATATGAAGTATATGTATATGGGTAACGAAAATGAAGCACGGTGGTGGGAGCATCATCTCCTTGATCTTTGCTTATTGGACACTACTCATCACTGAGTTTTGGTAGAGTTGTTTTTTCCAGGAAACGCTGATTGATATTTTTCGAATTGCAGCTTGCAAACATACTGTAATGTGGAAAAGTTTTGGGGGGGTAAATAATTATTCAAGGCACTATATGGGACATTTGTCAGGTGTGAACATTGCAATTACAAATTCAAAACCTAAGAGGTTTTCTAAGGAGCTAAACATGAAAAACCAGCATTTCCAGTTACAGTTTCAGTGCTTAATCTTACATCCGATTAAAATACTTTTTTTTAAATAAAAAATATATATACTGACACGTTTACACAACTTGCTAATGCTAAAGCTATGGCAAAGCGCAATGGTAAACAAATGCCTACGCATTCATATTCATCTTCTGTGATAAGCTTGAGCAAAGATTTACATCATTAGTGACTCGTGTCCTACAGTTTATTTAAAAAAGAGAGCATGGATTGTTTGAGAATTTATTGCCTTAGCATTATGCCGGAAAAAAAATGCAGTGCTGTGATCAATTCGGCCAAAAGTCTCCCACGTCCTGTCTCTTGCTTTCACACACAGACACACACACACACACACACACACAAAACAGAAAGCAGCCAGCTGTGAACGAAGAGCCGAATTGATCTTTCAAAGGCAAATCTCAGTACGGATCAAACTCTCAGCGTGAGCCTCAGAGCGGCCCGTCGCTTTAAAGCCGAGCACAGGAGTCGCTGGGATTTCATAGCACGGCGTTAGCGCTAGCTGTCTTTACAAACAAAATAATTGGTCCCTAAGAAATACAAGGTCGAACTGGATCATTAATAAAGCACAGACTGAAAATCTACAATGGAAAAAAAAACGATTTGTTAATTATCTGTCAAACAAGAGGTCGTGCAAAATAAAAGCTTTAAAAGAAATGCATCTTTCCTTTCAAAATAAAAGCCTCGGATCCCTGGATGCACTGGGAATGCACCTGCAAACGGATAGGAAAAACAATGAAAATCATTTTATTTGAAAATAGCTTTCTGGAAACCAGTAAGGTCATTGTTAAGATCGTAAAAACCTGTTGAAGGTACTGCTATTTTTAAATCTGTTTTTGGACATTTGGACATTAGACTGTTAAGATTTCATCAAACAATATTCCAGAATTGTGAGTTGATTCAGTCGGTTTCTACACCAATCAGACATCAGTGGTAAGATCGGAGTTAGATTATTGGTTTTGCTGATCTGGACCTAAATAAAATCAGAGAAGTCTGTTTTATCAAACGGTTTTACAAATCAGCAATTTAAAATATTGAAAAACTTATCATAAAGTAGAAGAGTAAAAGTATTTTAAAAGTAAAATATTTAAATTGATAGAATTAATAGGAGGCATTTCTTATTAGTTACATAGAATACGATAAAAAACAGTATGCAGTTACACAATCAATTGATTAACTTGAAAACTTAACCAAAACAAACAAACAAAAAAAAATATATAGCCTATAATATAACATAAAAATATATATATAAATACAAATTAAATAAAAAAGCATATTTGCTGCATTATAAAGTATAGGTCCAGAAATAACTTTAAATGTGCATAAATATTATAAATAACTGATTTTAGAAAATAAAAAAATATATACATGTATTAAATATTTACTTGTTTTTTATAATCACTTTATCTTTGTGATTTTTTGAAACAATGTATTTATTTTTAAATAATATATAAATAATAAAAAATAAATTTTACATATATATATACATATATATATATATATATATATATATATATATATATATATATATAAAAATACACATTTTCACTTGAAATTAAATAAATAAATAAAAAGATAATCTTGTGTTTTGAGAAATTCACAAAGCGTACTCTTCTCTGTTCTAAAGATGCTGAAAAACTTTAAGCTACAGCTCTGACACTGGAGACTCCTTCCTTATAACTGGAAGTTGCAGAAAACTTCAGAATGCCAACATTTCCTTTATTTCGTTCATGACTATTCGTGCGTCCACTGTACAAACTCCTATGAATGAGAAGTTACTACAGAAATGATCAACGATAGTATAAAAAAAAATTACTCACCACCTTCTGACCAATGAGAGTCCGGAACTCATTATGATTAGTTCTGATTTTAACCTTTTATTCTTGTCAGGAACGTGAATCAAGCAGCTTGAACTCTTAAAATCCTCATTTACATGTGAACGCGAGTCCTCCGAGCATCTGATTCGAGCCTTGGAGTGACGGATTCCTGGCTGTCATCAGTTCCTCTGATTCACGCGTGCAATTAAAGAAATAAAGAATTTCAATTTGCACTCTTTCTTCGTCTCCGGCTCTTGTTCAGTTCCTTCAGTCGGAGCACGCGTTCCCATTACTATGTAAATCCCGCATCTGCGCAGTGCTGACGGATGTCTGTCTGTGATGAAGGAATAATTTAGTGTCAAATCCTGCGAAGGATGTCGGATTTAATTTATGGTGATTGACTTAGTAAAAACGTGAATACCGGCTGCGGAATCTGTGAGCTCGAGAACGTCAATCATTCCACAGAAAGACTTTCTTTCCTCCACAGGAGACTTGCTTATTTCTTATATTTTTTCTTTAGGTTGCAGTTTGATTGCATCACGATAAAGTTTGCTGGAAGCCATGATGTGGTGTAATGAGCTCAAATATGAATGTTACTGACGTCTGAAATCAAACTCCTACGCCAAAAAACACTTTGGATGGAAAAACGGTTGGAGTAACTTGTTTCCTGAATATTCATCACAACATTAAATGTTTTTTTTTTTTTTGTTGTTATAAACAACCAATTCTATACAAATTTTAACTTCCATATTTTATTTTATATTTAACCCAGGGTCAGAGCTCCCACAAAATGTGTGTGTGTGTGTGTGTTTGAATTCAATTTAATTTAATACAATTTTATTTGCATAGCACTTTCAATTGTCATTGTCGCAAGCAGCTTTACACAATCAAAAGAAATGTGAGAAAATGTGTGTGAATCAGAATGATCAGATCGTCCCTGATGAACGAGCCGAGGGCGACGGTGCTGAGGGAAAAACTCCCTGAGATTTTAATAGGATGAAACCTTTTAAGGAACCAGACTCAACAGGGAACCCATCCTCATCTGGGTGATTACGGATAGCAGAGATTGATCTGAACTCATACTGTGTGTTAGGAGGCTGGCAGTTCACAGGACATGTGTTTAAGTTAAAATAGAGTCTAGTTTATTATTGGAGGCTCAGGTAGACTGTAGGTAATTCCAGTCCTGAACTATTGAGCGACTGTCTGCATCAGCCGAGGACAGGACCGTCTTCATGGTAAAGTGGAACCGTCCCCAGTCCCCACACGCATCCCAGACAGACCACACGGGAAGTCCATGTGACGAGATTCCCAACAAGATGCGGGACATCAGGACGAGTCAGACATGTCCAGGGGGCAGCGGGGGCTGGATCACTGGCAGCTCAGGAGAGACATGTATAGCTCGACAGAGATACTAAGACTACAGTTAGGTCTGGTCGCAGTCACACAATCTATAATGTGAATGTATATTTAGTGGAGACTGCAAGCAGAGACACCAGCAGGACTAACTATGACATCATCACTAAAAGGGTAAGCCAGAACACAGACATAAGGGGGAACTGGTATGTAAAGTGACCAATCACCTCACCGTCAACGAACCTGAGTGATCAATGAGCATGGGAAAGACAACATCTAAACATACCAGTTCACCATAATACTCTACGTCCATGAGTCCCCCAAATTCTGCTCCTTTACCTAAGGCTAATCTATTAAAAAAAAAAAAAAACTTGACTAAATACAGAGACTGTGTCTGAGTCTCGAACATTATTTGTAAGAAAAGGCTCTGCCCCCTGCTGTAGATTTTATAATATGCTGTACTGACAAGCAGCCTGTCTAGCAGTTCACTCAGATACTACAGTGTGAGACCATTTAATGCTTTATACGTCAAAAGTAGTTTTTTAAAATCGATGTGAGATTTCACTGGGAGCCAAATGCAGTGTGGATAAGATAGGTGTGATGTGCTTGTATCTTCTGGTTTTAGTGAGGACTCTCGCTTCTGCATTCTGGACTAACTGAAGCTTGAACATCCAGACCGTAAGGCTGTGCCTCAATTGGTGTAGTTTTTATTTTTATTTTTATCTACTTTATAGCACAACTTGCTATAAAGAATTATACCTTAAACATCACCATTTTTAAGTCCCTTGTGAATATACTACACTGTAAGTGTTGGAGACCAGGGTACCATGTGTCGGTAAAGTAAGAATGATTCCAAGGGTTCCTGAGTGACTATGGCAATTGAAAAGTGTTAGCATGATCAAGTTTGTCAGCATATACATTAGGTTTTCAAGGGGCCCAAAATCTGTAGCATCACCCCTGATTGGAGAACTCAGAGGTTTTATACTAAGATCCACACTGGGCTGATGGCAGAGGTGGACAAAGTTGACAAATCTCTGGTAAATCATTCTTCAAGTCAAAGTAGAAGTCCTTCATTTGCATTTGTACTCGAATAAAAGTACCAAAGCCATCACCTTTGAATTTCATCAAAAGTTTCACAATTACTTTCATTAGTTCCTTGTGGACTTTAAGACACAATAAAATCTCCCTTGATATCTATGCTTTACATACTACACACCTCTGTGGTTATGTAGCTTGACAACATGCAGAAATGTAGTAAAGTAGAAAGTACAAGGTATTTGTTGTATGATGTAGTGAAGTAAAAGTAAATAAAACTACCAAAAAAAAACCCTACTCAAGATAAATACAGATACTGTACATAAAAACTGTACTTAAGTTAAATAATGAAGTAAATGTATTTAGTTATCTTCCTCCCCCTTAAGGAACCATTACCCCGTAAACAGACTACTTCCCATTTTAAAAAAAAGTCCCCATTAAAACATCGCTTTAGGACTATAAAGACAATCAACTATCCAATTAATCCATTTCTATTTGTGTCCCAATAATTTTAGTGTGTACCAATGAACATTAAACTCCTGACAGATTCCAGATATTTAGCTTTCATTATTTATGCAAAGTGTTTCTCAGACCTAACCAATGAATACACTAATTCTTAGAAAAAGTTCTTCTGGTTCTTTAAGGGTATTTGGAATATGTAAGAATTTAAATCTTCCAAAAATAAGTTGGTAAGAGGCTTTTTTTGATAGAAATTTTTTTTGGTATTTTGGAAATCGTAACCCCTTGGTTATGTAGAAACCTAGTTTTCTTTCAGGTTTTAAATAAAACGCTTAGAAAAAGCTAAAAAGCAATTGGTTCTTAGAGTGTGCCAAGTCCTGAAAAGCAAAAGGTTACACTCCTGACAAGTTTTAGATCTGAATTAGAAAAAAATGAGCAATACTTTGGTGTTTTTTTTTTACAGCATACTGTACCTTATAAAGTTGCACAGTCTTCATGAAAAGAGCTCTTTATGGGTACTTTAGAGGTTCATCATTGTTCAGAAATTGTTCTGCTTCAAAACCTTTTAATAAAAACACGTCTAAAGAGGTCCCATAGAACCGTTTTTGATTTGCAGAATCTTGTAACAAAATGTTTTATTGCCAGGTTCCAAGAAGAACCCTGAGAAACGTCTCGGGTTACTTTGGTGTAACCCTGTTCCCTGAAAAAGTGGGAACGAGATGCTGCGTGAAAACGCTATGGAAACACTTTTCGCACGACCGATTGTTGAAGCATGCGTGTGCCAAAATTTTGGCATATATATAACCTCGGTCAGGTGACCTCATTTAAATAGGTGCACCTGGAGGTGAACCTAATCATGCACCTAATCATAAATAGGCATGAACCGGAAACGTCCTCAGGTCAATTTTGTCTGAAAGGACATCCAGTCACGCATACAGTGCAGCATTGGAGCGCGGCATCTCGTTCCCGCTTTTTCGGGGAACAGGGTTACAGCAAAGTAACCCAAGACGTTCCCTTTTAAAAGCTACAGTCAATGCTGTGTGAAAACGCTATGGGAATGAGAATACCAATGACACCGCACTGCAAGTGTTTGGACCCTCAGGGTTGTGTAGTGTGCGCACAATAGCCAAGGAGGTCTCAGACATAACTTTGGGACGCTGAGTAGCATGGACATCCAAACTATAAAATCTGACAAATGTGTGTGAAGAGGACCAACCTGCCACATCCCCCACTTGCTGCAAGGGGACACCTCTTGCCAGTGCAATTCATGAGGCAATCCCCCTGGTTGAATGAGCCCTGAATCCTAGAGGCGAAGTGTGACCACGCGCCTTGTAGGCAGGGGCAATAGCATCTCTCACCCAATGTGACAATGTTTGTCTAGTGGCGGCCGCCCTTCGGCTGCAGCCCCCATAACATATAAGAACCTGCTCTGATTTACGCCACTGGCTAGCGCGGTGGATGTACTGTAAATCTGAAGAGCACGAACTGGACACAGTAAGTGAAGTCTTTCCTGCTCCGGAGCTGTAAATGGTGGAGGACAGAGGCTTCGAGAACAACTGGGTGCATAGTCGAGAATGGAACCTTCGGAAGATAGTTAGGGTGAGGATGCAGAGTAGCTTTGACAAGCCCAGAGGCACAGTCTAAGCAAGATGGGGAGGCTGACTAAGACAAATCTCCAATTCCTTCAGAGAAGTAATGGCCATGAGAAAAAACATCTTAAGTGTCAGAAGCCTGAGAGGCGCTGACTCTAGTGATTCAAAAGGGGTGTCAGGCCTCAACCGCTTAGTTTCACGAGTAAAGCGGGCAATTAAAGGGTGCTTTCCACAAAAACCCTATCAATCAAAGAAGAGCTCGGGCCGGGGATGGAATGCCGTCCCCTGCGCCTTAGACAGAAGCTCCCTTCTCACAGTAGAGATATTAGATCTGAACACCACACACTGGTCGGCCAACAGAGCGCTATCAATACGAGGTGCAAGCCTTGTTAATGGACCTATGCCAGGAGTCCCGAGAGCAGAGCTACGGGAGGAAATGCATGAGACGCAGTCTGGGCCACGTATGGGCCATCGTCTGACTACTTCAGGGTGGGGTTTTCAAACCCCGTGTGTCACAGCTTGCCTGGACAGCAAGTCTGCTACCATATTCATATGGCCTGGACGATTATTCACAAGACTACTGAGTGTTGTCCACCCGCACTAGGACATGGTAGCCTCTCAGCTGCTGGAGGAAGTATTTCAGGGCTAGAAATAGGGTCATCATTTCAAGGCAATTGATGTGCCATGCGAGAAGATGACGTCTCCAGATCCCTTGGGCTGAAGAGGCATCTAAGACCGGACCCCAGCCCGTGAGGGAAGCATCTGTCGTTAGCAGTTTGCGAGGACAACACGGACCTAGAGTCGGTCCCAGAGTCAAAAACCGGGGTCTGAACAACATAGAAAGGGTACATTTAGGCATTTGGCAGACGCTCTTATCCAGAGCGACTTACATTTAAAAAAAAAAAAAATTCTCATTACACATCTGAGGGTTAAGGGCCCAACGGTGTTTAAACCTGGGCTCTTCCGAACCGTAGTCCAATGCCTTAACCACTGAGCTGTGGTTGAGAGAACGCTTTCTGTAGCATTGAGTCTCAATCGGATTGAGCTAGGATGACATCTTGATGTCGAAGCACTAGCTGCTAAGACTGAGCCCGAATCGGCCAGTCGTCTGTATAATTCAGCATACGAATGCCCTGGAACTTACATTTAATAATTTGGCAGACACTCTTATCCAGAGCGACTTACATTTTTATCTCATTATACATCTGAGCAGTTGAGGGTTAAGGCCCTTGCTCAAGGGCCCAACAGTGGCAACTTGGTGGTTGTGGGGTTTGAACCTGGGATTTTCAGAACAGTAGTCCAATGCCTTAACCACTAAGGTACTCCTGACCTGGAATCATAGGGCCAGGGCTGCATCCATACATTTTATATATGTGCTGGGTGATATGACTAGGCCAAATGGAAGTATCCAATACTGGTAGGCTTCGCCCCCGAAAGCAAACATCAGGAACTTCCTGTGTTGTGGCAATATTTCTGTATAAAAAAATGCGTCCTTCAGGTCGATTGTCACAAACCAATCCTCTGGTTGAATTTGAGAAACAATCATTTAGGCTGTCAACATTTTAATATTCAGCCCACAAGGATGTAAAACTGGACGCAACCCCCCGCCTCTCTTGGAAACCAAGAAATACTGACTGGAATAGCCTGATTCTCTCTCTGGCAGGGGAGCATGTTCTTTGGCCCCTTTTTCCAGCAAAGTCTGAATCTCTACAGTGCTTTGTCCTCGCTAGAGAAGCGCTCTAAAGTGATAGTTTCCATCTCCGCGGAAGTGAGAAGGGAAGTTTCTTCCGTCCCTTCACAAGAAGCGCCGGAGCACGCTTAAGAAGTGGATGGTAAAGGCTCATGATCCGGCGAGAGAAAAGGAAGATTCTGTCTTATGCTACCGCCAGATTTGCACGTGACAAATGCGCCGCGGCTCGCGGTTTCGTTTTAAAGACGGCAAGCCAAATGCAAGGACTTTATTAGGGAGGAGATCGCAATGCTCACATGTTCCCTCAAGCCCGAGGATAGAGTGCTCTTCCCCCAAACACTGAAAACAGAAAGCGTGGAGATCGCCCTCAGCGAGATATCTTTTATTCAGAGGCAGCTCTTCTGTCTAACTCTGCCATCTTTCTCGTGAGTAATAAGATAATTTCTATTTTCACTTTCTTTTTGCTTTGAAAAAGTGCTTGCACAGACGCACACACACAATGCAGTCCTTGAAGACAAAAAGACCTATTTATAACATTGCCATGCCTATTTATAACATTCAGGTGCACCCAATCAATTGATGTCACCTGACCGAGGTTATATATGCCAAAAGTTTTTAACTTTTTAAAAATTTTTTAAACTTACACTTTCCAGCTCACCATTATTTCTTTATTTTTTATTATTATTATTAAAATGTTAGTGCTCTCAAGAAGCTGAGATACAAACGACTCCATTATAACAGATTAATTTTAATATTGTAATATTGTAATTAATATTCTATAAATTGAATAAAATATAAATAAAAAAAATAAGACAATCAACTTCACTGCATAAAGGAATTCTGGCAGCAAACTCAAGCTTTAGTGAACGTTAAACTTCTTGACTTTAGCACTCAGGTCGGTGATTCAAAAGAGAGAAGTAAAAAATTAGGATCTATAGAATAAAATATTCTAATTTTGCACTATAAGGCTACAAATGATGATCAGATTGCGATTGTCCTTCTTTATATTAGGACTCTAAGTGCACCAGAGAGAATGTAATTATTAAGGCCTGACCTAAACAGAAACTCGGTCAGTCAGACGTTAAGTTTATCTGTGTTTAGCGTGCTGTTCCACTTTTAGACATTTTTTTTTTCCGTTCTGAAGGAACTTCTACAAGCTCTTGCCACTTCACACATTGTGTAACTGTGAGAATTTACTTGAGTAACTTCTTTTTCTTTCCTGTAAATCCTGACCTGTTTTACAGCGCTGGCCCTCTGGCGCTTGTGTTATTATTATTTTTTTTTACTATTATTATTTTCATCGCAGTTTCCTCCACAGCGTGGCTCTATTTGCGTCTCCTTTGTGTTTACTAGGTCACTTCACCGGTAAAGGCTCGGGCTTGTTGTCCCGTCTTTGGATATCACACTCGACGATAAAATATATACAGCGTGGTGCAAAAGGCACGCTCAGAGACAGCTGTTTATAGATCGCTCATGATGGGAATAACACAAAAAAAACCCTTCTCGTCTATTTTCCTTTCCTTGGTGATCCCAGAACGGCAGGAGCATCGGGTCCTGTAAAGAGACAAACGAGCTGCCGGTGCGAATGCCTTCCTGGTGCCTAATTCCTTTAATTCCCCTTTGGGTAACTCACTCCAGGCTATATATCATCATTTCAGAAGAGAAAGAGAAAACCTTGTAAATCTTGGCAGATGTATTAAGAAATAAAATAAATGCAGTATCCTAATGTTATAAGGATTTCTATGGAGACATTTTTCTTGTGCAGTTCTTAAAATTCAAAGTGTGGATTTTATGTTTTACCTTATTAAATCAAAGAAAATGTGTTGTACAATCTCTCTCTTGCTGTCTTTTATATATGCAATACCCTTTTAACGAGGGCTGTTCAAGTCAAACTGAGACTGGTGATTAAACTCCTAAAGAACAAAGGAGTAAAAACAGGCGATTGATATTTACAGAAAGCTTCAGGGACAGTACAGTGATGAGACTCTTAACCGCAGTAAAATATTTGAATGATGCAAACAGCCATCATTTGTTACCTTTTTTTTTTTTTTTTTAATAAACTTATATAGAGCTCATGATTGTGCAGTATAAACTGTCCTTTTTTTTAGCACAAAAATAGGCAATATGAACTGAATTTTAGTTAATTTTAACGTCCTTCCCCAAACACGACTGAGCAAAGATTTAGAAACTGGGTCACAAAGGCAAAGAAATTGCACAAATACACACAATCACATGTTTCTATGGTTGTTTTTGGTTGTCCCTATGACCAAAAAATTATAATAATACTATGTTAATTTTATGAGGCCTATATTTTTGCAACTTCAACCCATATTCCGGTAGTGGTAAAATTTACATGTTATAAAAGTAATGAGAACTTTGACCTGACAAACCCGAAAATCCCAAATACACAGTTTGAAGTCTGAAGCTCCTCGTTAACACACACCAGAAAGGCTTTTATAAAAGCACATATATATTTTTAATCGTCATTGTCCTGTGCCGCCCATGTACAGTATCTGTGCCGCTTGGGGTTTAAGGGTTTTAAAAGAGACGCATCTGTGTGTATGTGTGAACTTTACACACACACATTTACCAGCACCACTTGTACATTACAGGAGCTTTACTGGGAGTTATTCCCAGATCCACTGTACAGTCCTAACCACGCTTCAAGACATTCCACATGTTTGGGCTGTAAAGGAGTTCCTGGGAGGCCGTGTTTTAGACTAGTGATGGGAAGTTTCGATTATTTTAGTGACTCGGTTCTTTTCAATCCCGTTCATCAAGATAAACAAATCTTTTTTTGAGTCATTAACTGTATTTAATTTTGTTCTTTTGATCAGACATAAAATAAAATGTTACATTTTCAATAAACAGACTCCCAACACGTCTACATACACAAATACTCACCTCTCATATCTTCTGGTACCGACTCCACAGACTTTTCACAGGAAACAGAATTGAGGGATTCTTTTCATGATTCCGGTTTTCTAGCCCGAGTCATTAGTTTTTTTGAGTGTATGGGAGTCAAAAACAAAAGAACGACCGACTCATAACCTACGGAAATGATTTGCGCATGCGCGCCCAGTAGAAAATGAACGAATCGCTCTCTGAAATACTCGAGTCATATTAAAGATGCATTCAAAAAGAACGAATCGTTCATGAACGACCCATCACTATTTCAGACGTTAAGCAGACTCAGGTTCTAATGTACTAAGAAATCTTTCTACCTGTGCTGTGTTATTTAGTTGCAATCAGAAGTCTCTTTGACTTAAATACTTAAATACTTAAATATTTTAATTGCTCTTATATGTTTCATCATGCGACGTATTTCCTTGTAGTTCTGCACTATTTAAATAAGCTTGACTTGACCTGTGTTTAAAAGGTTTCTTAATATTTTTACGCTCCACACACAGAAACGTAATCAGTAGAACACGTCACGTATTGTTGCTCCAGACAGGAAGTGTGTCTAAGAGCTAATAATAATTCACCGTTTTGTGCTTGTCATGTGTTTGTGCGTTTGCAATGTGTTTCACATTTTTCTCCATCTGCTCACTTCTGATTTATTCTGCGTGTGTAAGATGAAACTCACCGTCTTTCCACTTCTGATGAGGCGTCTTAGAAAGGCAGAGAGAGTGAGGGAGAGAGAGAGAGAGAGAATATTATGTCTGATTTCGTCTCTACATGTCTGCTGGAGACAGAAGTGATTGAGAGCAATCGTGTCTAGTCGATACGGCCCACTGATATCATCTCCTGATCAGTTTCAAAGAGCAGGATTCTTTCGCAATTTTCTCTAGCGCGCGTCCGTGTGATTGCGTTCTCGCCGTGGCTGAAGTCATATTCTAAAAGTTGTGTGATTTTATGGTGAGGACAAAGTACTGTAAAAATTCAAAGCGAAAAATAAAAGTGTTAGAAATGACTGTGTAAATGTGAAACCACAACGTTATTTCAGCAATGTATTTTAACATTTACTTACATTTTCACACAAAACTGCTTAATAAATTTAATAAATAAACGAAAAGAAGCAATATTGGAATTTCATTCACTTTCACTCATCGTCTATATTGTGTTATCCTGTGTCACTCCCGCTTCTGTGATGGGCAGGCGCCCAAATCTATTATCGCTCCTCGCTCACTCCCTAGGCTCCCTATATAGGCAGCATCTCGTCCTGCAGGTATGCAATGGGACGGAGCCACCTATTCGGGCCGGCTGGCGATAATTAACGTTGATAGGATCTTGGGTTTGCTGTGCATTATAAAAGCGA
Source organism: Clarias gariepinus (assembly GCF_024256425.1). Taxonomy (NCBI): domain Eukaryota; kingdom Metazoa; phylum Chordata; class Actinopteri; order Siluriformes; family Clariidae; genus Clarias; species Clarias gariepinus. The sequence goes on along the minus strand of NC_071110.1, from coordinate 32,534,865 downwards.
CGCGCGGAGTTTAGTCCGGAGTCCATCGGTTGGGATGCCTATGTTTTGCGGTGGACCTTAGTAGCATGCTTGGGTCTCACAGAAGCGATGTAGGAGCTGCCTGGAGATGTAAGTGTGTGCGAGCCGCCCAGCCGTCGGACGTCAGAGAAGACTCCCATTTTAGGCGGAGAGTGCTGCACGGAGAGAGCTGGGAGGACCCAGTCGGCCAGGGCATCACACAGAGGAGAGTTAATGTGAACTTTGCAGGAGCTGCTGTCGACGCGGCCTCAAGCTGCCACTCTGCCCACGACCACTCACCAGCTTGTGCCCGCATGCCAGCGGGGCACTGCCAACCAGACCTGCACGTGCACTTTCTTTCCTTGCCTTTATTTCCGTCCTACCTCCTTTAACCATTTTATTCCCTATTTTACCTAAATAAATTTACCCTTTTTCCCGCAAGACCTCGCCTCGTGTCCGTGCTTCATGGTGCCGCCCATACACATAGGGTCGAACCCGTTCCACTTGTGGAGAATGCACGCATAGTGGCACCTGGCATGGACCTTGGGTTGAGTCCCAAACGAGTCTGGGGTCTTACTCGGCAGTGCCAGCGGCAATGTTGAGTTCGGAGCTGAGGGAGGAGCAATGTGCACCTGTGATAGGTGTGCGCTTAAATTTATTATCGCTCCTCGCTAACTCCAGAGGCTCCTTAAGTAGGCGGCAACCCTCCTGCCGGCTATCTAGATATGCAAAGGGATGGAGCCGCCTATTTGGGCGAAAATCAACATTAATAGGATCTTAGGCTTGCTTCACATTATAAAAGCAAGCCGCGGAGTTTAGGGACTTTTAAAATGGACACAGGAAGCATCGTTATGGAAGTGTGCAAGTCTGCTGTCTCCGCTGCTTGTGCACATAGGGTTGAACTGTCTTGTGCACATAGGGTTGAACCCATTAAACCAGTTTTCAGGGTCATGGGGACCTGGAGAGTATCCCAGGAGGCTTAGGGCACGAGGCAGTGTACACCCTGGACAGGGTGCCAATCCATCGAAGGGCGCACAGACATACACACACTACGGGCAATTTGGAAACGCCAATTAGCCTAACCTTCATATCTTTGGATCGTAGGAGGAAACCGGAGTACCGAAGGAAACCCGCCAAGCACAGGGAGAACATGCAAACTCCATGCACACAGAGACCGGAATCAAGCCTGGCCGGGAAACGAACCCGGACCCTGGAGGTGAAAGGTGACAGTGCTAACCACTACACTACCGTGCCGCTGGAATTTAATCTGATAATACTCTATTATGTTTTAATTCACTTCTAATCATGTTTAGGCTTTTAGACACGTCTCCAGTTGCTGGGGCATAAACAAGTCAAATAGTTTATTAATAATAATAATAATAATAATAATAATAATAATAATAGTCAGAAAAAGAAGAAAGTTAAAATTGTAAATGACAATATAATAATAAAACTTCCCCTGTAAAAATAGAAAAAAAAAACTTTTTATTTTTCAAATCCTTTAAAAAAAAAAAAGGGACAAAGATAGAGAGAAAATATTTGTAAGATATTAACATATACTGTAAAGAAAATAAAAAACAGACAAAATCTATGTAGGTTATTTATAAAAAAAAAAAAAATCCTTTTAAAGTGCTTAAGTTAGTAAAATATCGATTGGAAAACAGATTTTTAAAAAATATTTAAAGGAAATGTCATTCTACAGCAGATTCATTGGTATCGCCATATATTGCATTGTTGATGTAGGAATCAAAATCATACTTTACCGTGTTGTGTTTAAACCTTCAGTTTATACACGCTTTAGAACAGCTAGAACCAATACCAAATAAACACAACTGACAAATTATTTATGAATATGCGCCTCATATAAAAAGTAAAACTAATTATTATTATTATTATTATTATTATTATTATTATTATTATCACCTTTTTTCTCCAAAGGTCATCAACCAGCAGTAAAGTCAAGCGCTTCATTAAAACGCCTTTGGATCAGAGAGAAGGAGCTCCGCTGTGCGGTGGAGGTCTGCAGATTGTTCACATACTCTGTGCCGCTTTTTCATCCACACCAGCTGTGAAGGCAATTATCCTTCCATGCCTTCGGTACACTTGTCCGTGGGTGTTATCAATTTTGCATCAGTAGGCGCGTAGCCTTTGAGACACAGAGTAATCATTTGTTTGGGGATTTTTGCCCTCAGCGGCAGCGGTGTGATTACTTTTGTCTGGCTGTGCCTTTATATGCCGAGGACGAGGCGTTATCCTGATTGGCTAGACTGGGGATAGACACGACTTTTCATATGAACAATGTCTTGAGAATCCCTGTGACGAGCAATCTGACAGTCTCGATCACAGGTTTATAATAATACACTCGATTCTACAGTATTTTCATTTAGTGTACAGTAGTATCTGTGACTCTGCTTTATCACTCCACCCCAATTTGTGATTATTTTAACAATAAGAGCACAAAATATAGTTTTATTCCTATATTTTAGTAGTAATAGAGTTTTATTCCTCAATCAAATTTTATCATTAAAAGAAACAAACAACTATTCAGAGATGTGGGGTGCCAATACTTTACCGTATGTCGAATGTATGTAGAAACAGTTTATAGAGTTTGTAGAAACAGTTAAAATGTTAAATCTAATAATAATCTGATCTGATCTTTAATGTAATCAGTGATATTAATATGATTATTATTATTATGATTATTATTATTATTATTTGAGGTTGAAGCCCACGTACATGTCTGTGTGTCTCTCTGTACAGCAGAACTCTCTGTCTAACTTATTAATACAAAGAAATCCCATTCTGTAAGGTTGAGTATCTTACGCCTTGTTTACACTAAGTTGTCCTTCTTTGGTGCTCAGACAAATACACTCCCTGTTCGGTAATCGGAGAGTGAATCACAGATGAGAAATGGAAAAAGTAGATCAAAGGATAAAGATGAAGTTTTGTCTTAAAAGCACTCCAGCGTGTTAAAATTCACTTATACCACTTCAGCGCTGTTATTTCAGCCAAAGTGAAAATATGAACTAATCCCAGTCAAAATATTCACTTTATCTTTTCTAATTAATATCTATTGGTGCAGGTGTTTGTTTACATTGAGACAGTAGCGCATTAGTAGATTATTTTACAGTAGATTATTAAATCCCACACATAACTGTTCATAACATCACTTTTACTCCACATTTAGATTCACTGATGGTGCAGATTAAACTTCAGGCAGAGATCTAAGGACTGCAGGAGATTCAGTAAAGTCTAGACAAACAGTTTTGTGTGATTAAATTATGCTGTAATAGACATTTTTATTCGTGATTATGTGTGGGGGTGAGGGGGTGTCAATCCGTGCCAGGATGGCATTTTAGCACATAACACTGGGCTCTCAGTTCGGGTATTTTACATGCATGTAATACTATATAAAAACATGCATACGTCGCCCTCGGCTTGCTTACCAGGGACAAGTGATCTGATCTAATCACTTTAATTTATACACATTTTCTCACGTTTCATACATTTCCATAATTTCCTTTTGATTCTGTAATTCTGCTTTACGACGATGACGGTATACAAATAAAATTGACTTGACTTGACGTGACATGCTGTACATAATGTCATTTCGTTTTGGTTCAGCACGCATTATCACCCACTAAGCTGTGGAGAAAGGGGCGTGGCTAATCGTCATAGCTTTCCTTGCATGTAAATTAATGCAAATCAAGCGGAACTATGAGAGATTTCCAAGGAACAGGGAGTGAAATCCGTCCCTGCACCAGCTCGCTTTCTTTAAAATAAAGTTCGAAAAGTGGAACATTTTATTCCCGTAGTGAGCTCGGCGTTCTAACATCCGTTCCACCGGGTCCTGAAGAGTTCAGTAAGTGACAGTGACACACTTCATGGTGAGTGACGACCTGCAGCAGATTCACTCTTTCTGGCTGACAGCAGACATTCAGCAGGAGCATTCCTCCTCAGGTAATTTGTCTACCTGCTTCGCTGCACCGAATAAATGAATCGCTGATGGAGCTCGGGTGGAGAAGTTCACCTTAAATATCAACACTCGCGCTCTGTTCGCTCACAGGATGTCTCTTTAGATTTGATGACACTACGGTTATAAAATTCACTCAAATGGCAAATCGATCAAATAGACAGGGTGGATATCTTACAGTTTTGGGGGGTTTTTTTGCACACATTTTAACCAGAAGTAAAGTTCTAGCGTTTTAACCCGTGACGGGAAGCTCAATCGATGTCAATTTTCATAGAGTCCTTTTTCTGGATTGTCTTCCACACGCACCACACGCTGAGATGCAACACAATACCAAGCGTCCAGTCGTCTCGACTCTGCAGTTCGTGACAGATCCATGAACGCGAGCGCTCTTCTCCCGTACAGTCTGTTAAAAATAAAAAAAAATTGTGCTTTCTTCTCTCCTTTCTCCACGGCCAAAGCAAAAAAGACAAACACACACACGGGCACGATAAACACTTTTACGATCTTTAATAATTTAAGATTTCTGTGGAATAAAAAAAAGATAGACAGAGAGCAAATCTGCGATCATTTTGTTATTGTATGCAGAGAAGGCACGTCCTTGAGGGCGCTAGTGAGCTTCTGAATTATTCACGTTGCAGGAGTTTTTTTTTTTAAAAGCCGTCATGAATTCTTTTTTTCCCCCCAAATGCAAAGCAGAGCCTGAGGGTGAAATGTGTTATTTAACTGTTCCATCAGTCTCGCTTTCCAAGAAAGGCACGGCATCAGAGACAGACGTTAAAACACGTCGATACAAATGTATAAATTAAACATAACGACTCGATCAGTTCAGCTAATCATGACTAGCATGGCTGCCTGTCTGACGATTTATTCTGGGATTTAAAGTAACCGTGAGTCGGTACGTGAGGCAAAAGAGACGACTCTCAGCCGTCATTGTTTTTATGCATCTATTAAATCTCTTTTATATGTGTTTTTTATGTACCGCTTCTCTCCGTGTTGTTTTGTAGTGATTATATGTTTGTACATTAATATTTTATAAAATGAATCATTCATGTGTGGGGAACGGCGGCGCAGCGGCCCAGCGGCCCAGCAGTTACTACTGTTGCCTCGCGCCTCGGGGTTTGGGGTTAGAATCTCGCCTCTGGTCTGTGTGCGTGTGTGTGTGTGTGTGTGTGGAGTCTGCATGTTCTCCCTGTACTGGGTGGGTTTCCTCCAGGTTTCCTCCTACAGTCCAAATTTATGCAATGTAGGCTGACTGGTGTTTCCAAATTTCCTGTAATGTATGATTGTGTGTGAGTGTGTGTGTAAGTGGTATACATATACATATAATGTATATAAGGATGAATGAATGAATGAATGAATGTATTATTCATATTTCTTCATCTGGTTTCATCTAGCATTTGTACTGCATGTGTTACATGAAACTAAAGCAGTTTAAAATGTCATGTTATAAATAAATAACTACAGTATGTAATGACACTACGAGTGTTTCAGAGATTTTCACTATAACTGCACGCCCTAGAGCGCTTTATTCCTCTTCTATCACAGCTATTCGGCAACAAAATTAAATTTAAAGTGAAATATTTATCAAAAATTTATCAAACAAATAAACATTTATTTTGATGATTAAGGCTTACAACTGATGGAGAAAAAATAGAAATATTAGAATATTTCCTAAGATCAGGTATTACAATACAAATATTCTGAAAAAAAAATATTTTTTTTTATTTTTGCAACCAACACTTGTTCAGGGCTCCTTTAGTACAAATTACATGTACCGCATCAGTGCGTCAGAGGCGTTACTAAAGGCCAGGTTGCTTTGATATCAGCCTTCAGTTCCTCTGTATTGTTGAGTCGTTTGTTTCTCATCTACCTCTTGACAACAGCCCAGAGAATCAGATCAGGCGAGTTCGCTTGCCCATCAAGCCCAGTAATATCCTGATCAACAAACCAGGTAGTGATAGTTTTGGCACTGTGGGCAGGTGTTAAGTCCTGCTGGAAAAGAAAACTGGCATCTTGTTGGCAGACAGAACCAAAGAGTACTCTTAAATTTCCGGTAGACAGCTACATTGACTTTAGACTTGACAAAACATAGTGGACCAACACCAGCAGATAGTATGGCACCCTAAACCTTAACAGACCATAAACATTTTACACTGGACTTTAAGCAACAAATTTGATTCTGTTCTTCTCCACTTTTCCAAATGAAATGCAAAATTTACTTTCATCTGAAGAGACTACTTTGGATCATGGATCAATAGTCCAGTTCTTTTTCTCCTTAGTCCAAATAAGATGCTTCTGATGGCGTCTCTGGTTCAGAAGTGGCTTGACTTTTCCTGAAGATGACTGTGCATGGTGGCTCTTGATGCACCAACTCCAGCCTCACTTTAATCCCTGTGAAGCTCTCCCATGCTGGACTTTTGTCTTAAGGCTTCAGTCATCGCTGTTGCTTGTGCATCTTTTTCTAACTAGTCTTTTTCCTTTACAAACAACTGTCCATAAATATTTCAGCAATGACCTTCATGGCTCTTCCTAATTGTGGAGGGAGTCGAAGATCGTCTTCTGGACAACTGTCAAGTCAGCAGTCTTCCCTATGCATGTATTGAACAAGACTGAGAGATACAACAGATTTATTTTCTATGAATCTTAATTTACTCAGACTTAAAATTAAATTTTCAAATATTTTAAAACAGGATTTTTTATTTTCATCAGCTCTAACCTGTAATCATTAAAATTAAAACAAAAAGGCTTGAAATATTTTTATGTTTTCTGTATGATCGGACCGGGCGAGCTGGCCTTCGGTCCCCATGGCGATGGGTGAGCATTGGGTGGCCATGATTCTGTCACCAGTTTACTGGTATATAACAGATTATAATTGTTTAGTGTTTATGTGTAAATGTTTCGTGATTCTATGGGTGATCAGTGTATAGCAGCTATAAACAGTCATTCCCACACCAGACCACTTTTTTCTCTCTTTTACATAAAAAAGCCACAAAAAAACAAACAAAAAAAAAGCCAACAAAAACCACAGCTTGTCATGTTACCAAAATCTGCAAAAAGGTACAAATTTAAGGTTACAGCTGTACCTCCAGAACACTGACAACGAAAACTCCTTCCATGAATGTTATATAATCACCTCCTTATGTAAAACTTCGCTGTCAGAGCTGCTGTTATTTAAAATTAAACAACACCGCAAACTTTGAGACACCAATTCATACACCGTCTGTGTCTTTGACATTCATTATACTTTTTTGTATGGAAGGTGTGTGCAAAGGTGTATGCAAATTTTTCAGTTCAGTATAAGTCTGAAGGTGAACCTGTTATCTGTTAAACACCAGCGTCATTAACATGATAGTTATTATTTTTAAATATACTATTTCTAGAACAGCAGCAGATTTAGAAAATTTATTCCCTTTCTCTGATGTAATTATTCAACACTACATCAGTCCTTTCCAGAGACAACCCAGCAATTGGCATAATAATGGAATAAATATAAGTTATAATAATAATAATAATAATAATAATAATAATAATAATAATAATAACATAAGCCAGGTGTCCATTACCTACCTCACTATTATAAGCGAATTAAAAGTGTGTTTCAGATCAAATTAAAATGACCTTGGCGGGACCTACCTCAAATCATTTAATGTAGGACTAAGCTGCTGACTGATTTCCACCAAATCCACTGTAGGTGATACGGTATACAGGTGAAGGATTTCAGCAGCTGTTAGTCGTTTGGTTCCATGACATGACTGGCGAGATGTAAATCAAGCACATGTTGTGGGCCGTGTGAATTTGATTACTGGCGTAATTTTGGCATGCAGATGGAGAGACTAAACTGTTCAGCAGATTCTCTTGATCATAGAGCAACAAAGCAGATGTTATAGCAGCTGGAGTTTGTGAAGAGAGTAGCAGGTTAGTGCAAATACTCAGTCAGACTCCAGGAATTTCCTAAATCCTACTTTTAGAATGCTCATATTTACCATCCATGTATCTTTACTAACCGAAAAAGAGGCATATTCAGGAAGGATCCATGAATTTTAATATCACTGGGATGTTTAATCGCAGATTTATATAGTCAGATAGACCCAGTCAGACTCTAAATATTCTCCAATGCCGGAGACCCGAGCAGTGTCTATCACACTCTGTAATCTCTCAAATCATGCAGCATCTCCAAAACTCAGGCTTACTACCATCTCCAATACCCAATCAGACTCTTATATCAGATCAGTTTTCAAATGATTTTAAATACCCAATCAAACAATAAAGTATCCCAAAAAACCAATCAGACTCTATCATGTCTCTAATATCCAATTAGAACCTTTAACATCTCCAACAAACTAAACAGATATTTAAATCTTTTTCTTTTTTTCCTTGATAGTATTTTATTCATAAAGGTTGTACTACCAGAAGCAATGCATGATGTTCATGCTTAGCAAGCTGTCGAAATTGGAAAATCGTGTTTAGAACCTACTTTAGTGTTGACATGTGAGTAACTCGAGCATATGGATTTTGCTCTCACCAAGCCTTAATACATTGTTTTAAATTGTCTTTTAAATGGTAAATAGTGTTCATTGTTTCATGTTTAGTGTTAGCCATCATTATTAACTGAGATAATTTTGGTGGCTCCTGTTTAAAATGTGAGGGAGCAGATCGTTTTTGTGTATAAAATATATACTGTAAACACGGATTTAATTTACTTGGTATATGATTTGAAGTTTAGATGCAAAGATGTGTACAGGTGGTATAAAAAAAGGGCTAATGACAACAGTGTTGTCGTCCCAAAATCCCAGAAGTTATCATGGTTAGTAACTTTTATTTTTTATTTTTTAGAATTGATCAAATATTGCATGTTAAAAGTTATTTAATATCTACAGTACATACAGTAGTTCTTTATATCTATATAGTTATATACTATTATTCCTGCTGATCTGATACTATAGAGTTAATCATATAGTTAATGATTTTTTATTATATTTGATTTCTCTTTGGGTTAACCTTAAAATTTTATAAAAATTGTTAAGCAAACTTTGTTATTGTTAGGATAGAGTTGAGACATGTTTTTGTTAGATGCTGCTGTGTGAATATCATCTTAATATTTGAGTTGTTATTGTTGCTGGAACGTTTTAAAATTACTTCTTACTGCTTTTTTGCAGTGGTACTCTGGAATAAACCTGGAAAGAAACAATGAGCCAAGAAGGGATTACAGGTACTGTGCATGTGTCCCCTCACATGACCCGTAGAAAGTAAATACCAAAATGTTACTTGTACTGTACTGTTTTGTTATGACTTGTATTGTTATCATTACTGAACATTTTTACAATTTAAAATGCGTGTAATGTTTTAACAAGTTTTTATGTGTTGTCTTGGTTTGAGCAGCCGCTATTATGCAATTTAATGCAAATAAAAAAAAATTGGAATTATTTATGGCTATTGTTTTTACTTTTATAATGAAAAACAATTTGTTACATCAAAATTTTCTTGGGTCATTTTTTGACTCATTAAAAGTTTTTATTTAATAAATTTTCTGACGTGTTTATTGTATATTTAATAGATATTTACAGAGCAATACTTTTATTTTTTTAATATAATTATATTTATATTGTAGATTTTTGTTTTAAACCTTAAGTTATTTAGTTATCAATTATATCTTGGTGTAACAAACAGAGAAAATAAAAGTTAACCTGCGATAACGAATGTATGCAATAAATTTTTACAGAAATTTTCAGTAAAATAAATACTGGATGTATACTGTAAAATTACAGAAGATTGCTGTTGTCTGTGCTGCCAGTATTCTATTGTTAATTGTAAAAAAAAATACAGAAATATAGTGCTTTATGCTTACAGTAATAAACTGTAATGTAATTTAACAGTATGAGTACTGTAAAAGTACAGTAGATCGCTGGCAACTATGCTGCCAGTAATCTACTGTTATTTAACATTAAATTATTTTACAGAGTAGCTTCTCACACACACACACACACACACCCACACACACACACACACACACATACAGAACCACTTATCCGTCTGGATTTATTTATACTTTTTTTTTAAAGAAAAATTGCGGGTTAGGGTTAGTAATTTGTTTTATTTTTACTTTATATTCTGTATTAATTATTTTTATGTATTGATTTTTTGTGCTGTAAAACGAATAATGTAAGTTTTCATTATTTCTTATATGAAAATTCTTTGATTTATAAGTGTTTTGAAATACGAGCCCACTTCTGGAACGAATTATGTTCGTAATACAATATTCCACTGCATATAGCTTTAACATCTACAAAACCGAACATCTTTATTACCCAATCAGACTCTATATTATGTCTCCAATACCCAGTCAGATGTTAAAGTATATCCAGTGCCCAGTCAGACTTCATAACATCTCCAATACTCAAACAGACTTTACTTTGTAACACAACTCCGTCAGACTCTTTCATATCTCCAATATCCAGTCACACTCAATAATGTCTTCAATACCCACTTAGACTCTAACATCAGCTCAGACTATAGAATGTGACAAATACTTAACCAGTCTCCAAATTATTTAAAATACCCAATCAGGCAATAGTGAGCATTGGTAGCTCAATGGTAGGTGTTCCGCTTGTCAAGCAAAAGGCCCAGTTCGATTCCCAGCCCCTGCTTAAACCCCAGCCACTGGATGCGGGCTTCCCCAAGCCCGATAAAATAGGAGGGTTGAATCAGGTAGGGCATCCGGCGTATAAATTTTTGCCAAGCTTGTATGTGTGGACTTGATGGTCCGCTGTGGCAACCACTTGCCGGGAGGAGACCAACAGCAACCCAATCAGGCAATAAACTATCCCCAATACCCAATCAGACTCTATAATGTGTCCCATATCCAATCAGAGTCTATAACATCTCCAGTACCCAATTAGACTCATTGCCAATACCTAATCAGACTCTGTAACATCTCTGAAACCCAATCAGAGTCTATATAATGTCTCCAATGAGACATTAACATATTTCCAATACCCAATCAGTCCATTACATCTTCAAAACCCAGTCAAATGTTAAAGTATCTCCAATACCCAATCAGTGTTTTATAACTTCTCCAATACACAGTCTGACTCCAATGTCTCAGAAAACATCCATAACATCTTCAATAACCAATCAGACTCTATATTAGACAAAACAAAACAAGATAAAACAAGACAAGACAAAACAAAAAAGTTTTTGTTAGAACAATTAGAATCTCCAACATGTAATATTTCATAAAAACTATTAGGTTAGTAGTCAGATATTGTTATTTTCTTTTTGTAATTTGGATCGACTAACATGTAATATATTTTGATTAGGGAGCCCACTTTTGAACTTAACTATGAATTTAAAAAACTTTTTTTTCGTTTTTTATTCCTTGTTTACTCCGTAAAATTGCAGCAAGCTTTTAACACCCTGTCAGATTAAAAATAAATCTTCTAAGACCTTGTGAAATGTCAACATATCTCAAATAATATCAGAATTTAAAAATCTGTAACATTCTAATAATGGTATTTTACATTCCAGTTAAAAGGAAAATGATTAGGGATAAGAAACTCGCTCCCTGGTATAATGACCACATACTTTAAAACAAACCTCTCAGAAATTAGAACGCAAATGGCGTCAAACTAAATTGGTAGTATTACAAATAGCATGGAAGGAGAGCATTCTGAACTATAGAAAAGCTCTTAGTGTAGCTAGATCAACGTATCTCTCCACTCTAATTGCAAAATAACAAAAATAATCCTAGATTTTTATTTAATACCGTAGCTAAATTAACTAGAAACAAGACCACTGCAGAAATCTCCACAAGAACATACAATACTGAGGACTTCATGAACTTTTTCAATAACAAAATTATAAATATTAGAAAAAAAAATTCAGGCTTTGAAACCAGACAGTTTAAGTTATTCAGATGATAAACTATCCACACCACATCAGAACCTAGAATACTTTACACATCTTGAAGAGAGTAAACTAATTTTACTCATCTCTTCTTCAAAATCATCAACCTGTGTATTAGATCCTATACAGACACATTTTTTCAAGCGGATAGTACCAGCAATAACAGAAGCCCTGTTAAAAATAATTAACTTTTCACTCAGCAGTTGGTATGTTCCCAACTCCTTTAAATTAACAGTTATTAAACAGCTAATTGAAAAAAAAAAAACAGACCTTGACCCTTGTCAGCTGTCCAATTAGAGGCCGACATCAAACCTCCCCTTTATCTCTAAGATTCTGGAAAAGATAGTAGCACATCAACTATGTTCATATCTACATAGGAATGGCAAAAACAAACTGTATCAGTCAGGATTTAGGCCTCATCACAGCACAGAGACAACACTTCTTAAAATAGGTAATTATCTCCTATTGGCCTCTGATCAGGGTTGCGTCACTATACTTGTGTTACTAGACCTCAGTGCAGCTTTTGACACTATTGACCATAGTAAAGAAAATGTAGCTGAAATTAAGGGAACGGCTCTCTTGTGGCTCAGATCCTATTTGACTGATGATTGTCACTTTCTAGATTTAAATGGTGACCATTCTGCATGTCCTAAAGTGGAGTTTCGTGTTCCACAAGGTTCAGTTTTAGGCCCACTGCTTTTTTCTCTTTACATGCTTCCTCTGGGCAACATAATTCGTAAGCATGGTGTAACGGGTTCAACCCTTTTTGCACAGGCGGCACCATAAAGTACAGACACAAGGCGAGGTTTTACGGGAAAAGGGGGTAATTTATTTAAAAAGAAATCAGGTAGGAAAGGGTTAAAGGAGGGAGGATGGAAAGAAAGTGCACATGCAGGTCTGGTTGGCAGTGCCCCGCTGGCCTTCAGGCACAGGCTGGGGAGCGGTGGCAGTGTGAGCCTGCACGGACAGCAGCTCCTGCGCAGATCGCGTTGACTCTCCTCTCTGTGCTGGCCAGCTCTCTCAGTGGGTGCGGCCTCAGACGGGAGTCCTTTCTAGATGTCCGGCCGCTGGGCGGCTTTCCCAGGCTGGGAACAGGGGCCGTGACGTGTGCCCCTAGTAGCTTTTCCTTCATCAGCGGCAGGGCCACGAAATTCAGCTGCATGTGTGAGTGGGAGCCACGAGAGCTCTGGCAGTTAGCACGGCTGTTCTGCTTGCGGCGATCAAAGGGAGGAATTCTGCTCCCTCTTTGAAGTCCATGGGTGCGTTGCATTTTCCCACTTGCGTGCCACTTCTGCGAGACTTTGACAGGTCGCTTCTACGTTCCTCCCGTGCAGCTCACACGCACTTGTGTATCCAGGTGGCTCCTACATCCCTCCTGTGAGACCCAAGGTTCACTGCACCACATACTGTAAACGTCCCAACTGACAGACCCTGAGCTCCACTCCCTGCTGTGTTTTATACCACAGGGAGAAACTGGGATTATTAGCGGTGATAGCTCACCAGCCGTGCCTAATTCCTCGGCCCGGGTCCTTCGCATACCTAAAGGGAGGCCGCCTACAGTAACTAGTGAGCTTTGGAGTGAGCAAGGAGGGATATTGATTTGGGTGCACACCCATCACAGGCGCACGCTGTGACACATGGTATTAGTTTTCATTGTTATGCTGATGACACACAGTTATACGTGTCAGATAAGAAAAAACAGCTTACTAAAGTTGAGCAATGTGTGCAGGACATAGGAGATTGGATGGTAATTAACTTCCTTCTGCTTAATCCTGCAGAAGTTCTAGTCATAGGACCACAAGCAGCTAGAAGCATTATAGATCCCAGCCATTTGTTTGAAGCACATGTAGATAATATTACCAGGATAGCATTCTTTCACCTCAGAAATATTGCCAAGATAAGAAATATATTGTCACTAAACGATGAAGAAAAACTTGTTCATGCTTTTATCACTTCTAGGTTGGACTTTTGTAAAGCCTTACTGTCTGGTTGTTCAACTAGGTGCATAAACAAGCTTCAGTTCGTCTCAGCAGCGAAAGTCCTCACTAGAACCAGAAGATAAGAGCACATCACCCCTATCTTATCCACACTGCACTGGCTCCCTGCACTGGCTCCCTACAGCTGGGGGCAGAGCTTTTTCTTAGAAAGCCCCAAAGTTATGGAATAGTATTCCAATTAATGTTTGGGACTCGCACTGCATGAAATATACATTCACATTATACATTGTTTGACTGTGACGATACCTAACTGCCATCTCTCCTTCTCTTCTGCTCTCTCCTCTTCTCTCTCTACTCCTCTTTCTCTCCCTTTCTCTTATTGCCTCTATCTGTCTCTCTGTTGAGCTATACATGTCATTCCTAAGCTTTCAGTGATCCAGACCCCCTCTACCCCTGGAGCTGTCTGACTTATCCTGGCATCCTGCTTCTGGTTGAAGATCTTGTTGCATGGATGCCCCGTGTGGTCTGCCTGGGATGCATGTGGTGATTGGGAACGGTTCCAATTTTCCACGAAGATCGTCCATCCCTCGGCTGATGCAGACAGCTGTTCTCTCAGAACCTGTGACTTAAGTTGCTCGATAGTTCAGGACTAGAGTTTCCTACAGTCTACAGTACCTGAGCCTTCAATAACGAACTGGACTCAATAACGAACTGGACCCAAATGAAGATGGGTTCCTTCTTGAGTCCGGTTCCTCTCAAGGTTTCTTCCTATTGCCATCTCAGGAAGTTTTTCCTTGCCACTGTTGCCATCAACCTCGGCTTGCTTATTAGAGACAGTCTTATAATTCTTATTCATACACATTCACATCTCATACAAACTTAAAAAATTCTTTTAAGTGTGTAAAGCTGCTTAACAATGTCAATTGTTAAAAGCGCTATGCAAAAAAAATAAAATAATATTGAATTGAATTAATAACTGCCAGAGTATTGGCCTTCGATACCTAATGATCATTGACACGGACTGATCGGTGAGTCTGAAGGATTGGTTTCAGCTGTCAAATCCACATAAAAAAGTCATGGCAAAAGACGAAGCACATGGAGCAAAGAAACCACTGAAATGGTTATGAGTGTACAGTCGGTCCCTGTAACTTTCCAGATGGTTAACTTCTAACAAAAACACTTAGCTGTTTCTATAGTAGCAGCTCATTTATCTAAAATTTCCAGAGCAGACACTATACATAAATGAAGTGTATTTAACATGTTCTGAATGAGTCAACGGTTTAAGTGCTTTGTGCCAGTTAGAGATATACCATTTCAAGTCATGGTCTAGTAAAATAACGAACTTCTGGAGCAACTCTGCTTCATTACATGACAGTTACCCACGTTTTAACGTCTATAAAACTCAATTCAATCTTAGAAACTCCAACCAACAGATGTCAGAGCATCCTCTTCACCTGACAGATGTTACAGAAATGTGTAGCAATGCAAAGCCTGGCAACTGGCCTTTAGAACCCAATCGGACTCTGCAATGCAAACAGCACTGGATGATAGAACTATAACATCAGGCACAGCCATCAAGGGATAATATCATCAGTCTGGAGATACTATCTAACAGCATGGATACAATCTCATCCGCGTCCATCTTTAATCAGACGGACGTGCTATCAGATACTGAGCTGTGAACGTTCTCCAATGAAATATCGATGATTTAAAGCTAGCAAGTTAAACGGGATTTGCAAGCACTATGCCCTTGTCCTAAACATTAATTAACACTTGGAGGACTTACTTCTTATCTAATTGACTACAAGGAGACACTTATTCCCAAAAGCCATGCCTGGATGATAATAAGAGAGGAACAAACGGCGACCCGATGTGTCTTTGGAGATTCTTCAATGTCTGTTAGTACAGTAGTTAGAAGGCAAAAATCCACTTTACTTCATTCCTCAAACAGAATACGTGTCTTTTAATGATCAGAAAGCACATCTAAGTTCTCCGGATCTAAAACGAACTAAAAGAGACGGCACTCTTTAAAGCGTGACAACAGCAGTGGATATTATTGAAGAGGAACTCGAGCTTCTTTTGGTTTCAACTCCACAGGCCACGAGATACTTATTCAAAGGTTTTCAGAGATTATTAGCAAAATAAATCAAGTTCTGTCCTGCACAATTCATTACACACTAACCGATTTTGATGTGATGCCTGAAGGTTGTACATTTCCCTGTGAGCTAAAGGAACTCATTAGCACACAGAAATATTAAAAGGCCTGAGAGTCAGCGAGTCTGAAAGCTTAATCGCCGTGGATATATCGGCTTTTGGCAATTAACTGCTCGTGGATAGACATTTCACACTGGTGTTATTGGTTTATCATGAGCACTAATGACTTTATAACGTTGAGCTCTGAGTTGTGAACTTGTGTAACCTAAAAAATGAAATAATAAGAAAAGACGAATTAAACAACTGATCAGACATAGATGTTGCCATGTAGTATAATGAGTATAAAGAGGAATAATGACTGAGAGAAAGAGCTAGAGAGGCTCCATATCAGCTGATTTCTTGACTTCCGTTTTGTGTTTGTATTTAGAGGGTTTGAAAAGTTCATCATGCTGAATTTTTTTGTGTGTGTGTGTGTGTGTGAATTTTTCCTGGAATTTCTCCCGAATTTAGTCGTGTCCAATTCCTCCCAGTCACTAGGGGGCCCCCACATTAAAGCTACTACTACCACTCAGTCTTCGGCCCTCCCGACTATCACATTTTTCGAACCACGTAATGCAAGCCGGCCACTTTTTTCTTTTTAAACTGCTCGCTCATGCAACACTGGGGGTGGCGTAACACACTCGGAGGACAGCGCTATCTGCTCCTTCCACTTGCGTGAGCTCACAGACACCCCTCATTGGCTGTAGAACCGTTATTAATGTGGGAGCACTAAGTACCTCTCATCCCGGCCCACTGAGAGAGCTTGGCCTATCAGCTCTCTCTAGACCTCAGGTTGCGACAGGTTACAGCATCCCCGGGGCTCGAACTCGCGATCTCTGGATGATGGGCGAGCACTTTACCACTGCGCCACTTGGAGGCCTGACAGATTCTCTCAGATAAGTGACCTTGACCTAAAAAATCTGTTCGGAGCATTCATTTAGATCATAATGAGTGTCTATTTTAAGGGATGGTTGAAATTGGGATGCAGTGCTGATCTGAGTCAGAGGGTGATCAGACACACACACACACACACACACACACACACATGAGCCCACATGCACACACGATTCATTTATTCCCCCATTTGTTTGTTCAGTTATTGTGGTAAGCGCTTTATCCTGGTCAGGGTCACGCTAGATATCACTTGTCCCAGTTCACCTTGAATAGAAAGGCAGTCTATCACCGCTTTTGGTTTTTAAGGTGCCTTTGGGTACATAAATTATGATAAGCTTTATGATGATGATGATGATGATGATGACAATAAAAACAGCTTATTTATGTCTTTATATGGTGAAGAAAGTTATTACACTCTCCGGTCACAGAGTATTATGTTGTTAATGAGACACAAGGTTAGAGCCGAATTTGGAAAAAGGAGCCCTTGAGTCTGCAGCAATTTATTTATTGAATATGTTGAATTTACAGTTGCTGGAGTCTCCTTGTGTAGGTTTAAAACTTTATTAACTGAAACTGATGGAACTTGTCAGTGTTATGACTAAACAGAACAGGTGATGTAACGGTTAGCACTGTGGCCTCGCACCTCCAGGGGTCAAAGGTTCAAATCCCACCTCGGGTCTGTGTGCATGGAGTTTAGGTACTCTGTTTCCTCCCACAGTCCAAAGACATGCAGATTAGGATAAACTCCACATAGTGTGCTTGTGCCCTGTGATGGATTGGCACCCTATCCAGAGTGTACACCGCCTCGTGCCCCGAGTCTCCTGGGATAGGCTCCAGGCCTCCCGTGACCCTGTACAATAAGAGAATGAGTGACTCGGTGTTATGGATTAATCGGTATAATTTGTTTTGTGTGTGTCAAACCATTCTGTTCATGAAACTCTTGAAATATCAATTAGGTTTTTCTGGTTCAATAAAGATTGTAATGATTATCTATCCGGTACAGTTTGTATTTTATTTATTACTCTCAGGTGGACTTTGTTATCATGATAATGACAATAACAATGACCTTGTTTCTTTATTTGTGGTGACATTAACCTCCAACGTCATGGTTCGATCTGTGTTCTGGCCGGTCTGAGTCATTCAGCAGTGATTTAGTGCTTAGGGCTCTGGGTTACTCATCAGAATTTTAAGGGTTTAAGATGTACATGTCTCCATTTGTATCATCTGTCTCATGGCTGGTCCTGACCTCTAACCCTCACATCTTAACAAGCTGGGTAAAATATTTGTGCTGTGTTGTAAGGTACAGTGGGCGGTTTGCTGCTGTGCACCTCCAGGACCTGGGTTCGATTCCCACCTCGGGGTCTGTATGCATGGAGTTTGCATGTTCTCTCCGTGTTTGGTGGGTTTCCTCAGGGTACTCCGGCTTCATCCAACAGTTCAAAGACACGCAGATTTCGTTAATCGGCATCCCCACTTGTGTGTGTGCCTCTCCCGAGTGTACCCCTCCTCATGCCCTAAGTCCCTCCTTCCCATGATGAGTGAGTGAGTGATTTTAATGTTTTGTAATGTAGGATGGGTGGCAGGGTGTTTAGCACTATCGCATGGCACCTCCAGGGAGGGTCTGGGTTTGATTCCCACCTCGAGGTCTGTGTGTGTGGAGTTTGCATGTTCTCCCCATTGGAGAGACTTGGTGGGTTTTCTCCGGGTACTCCGGTTTCCTCCCACAGTGCGAAGACAGAGTGAGAGTGGACTAATTGGCATTCCCAACTTGCCTGTAGTGTGTGAATGAGCGTGTGTGTGTGTGTGTGTGTGTGAGCCCTACCATGGATTATGACCCTGGTCCATAGTGTACCCCCCTGTGACCCTGTAAAGAGGATACAGTATAGTGGTATAGACGATGAGTGAGTTAATGTAATGTAATGTACAATAGCATAAAGAAAGTAGATTATTATTATTATTATTATTATTATTGAGCTACGAAGCCTGTGTGTGTGTGTGTAAGTGTTTGCGCGGTGCCGTGCGTGAGCATCATCATCAAGTACTATCCATCACCGCGCCGTGCCCGAGCTGCGGGAGCGCGCATCACCCTCTCTCTCTCTCTCTCTCTCTCTCTCTTGACTCCCCCCTTCTCCTCCTCCTCCTCCTCTTTCCCGAAGCGCATTTGCACTTTTTCCTCTCCGCGTCGGGCAGAGCGCAGCGCAGCGCAGTCAGAGACCGGAGACACAGAGCTCAGAGCAGAGAGAAGAGAGAAGAGGAGAGAGAAGAGGAGAACGACGCGAGGAAGAGCGGAATCAGGCAGACATTTGGCCCGCATTCTCGGAGAGCTTTAAACTCGGTTCGTTTCTGTATGAAGATGAGTTGCGTTTGGATACCCGCAGTTTGGATCCTGGCGTTTTTCGCGCTCCTCGCATTTCAAGGTAGGTGGGATGAATAAAAAGCTGGACGGCTTCATGGTCTGAGTGAGAGGAAGAGAGAGTGTGTGTGTGAGAGTGTGTGTGTGAGTGCCAACTCCTGATTTTGAAAATAGTTAAGTAAAGCAAAATCTTATCCATGACTGCGTAAATGTTACAGCACATGTTCAAAATATTATTGTAGTAATAATAATTTTATTATGTTTTTATTATTATTATTATTATAAATAACAATGAATGTATATATTTCTTTGCATCGTAAAAGGTTGATCTAGTCCTCAGTGCATCATAGTTCCCCAGAGATTTACATAAACCCTCCTCATGTCAGTTACTCAATGTGTGACTGCTCCAATGTGGGTGGGAGGTGAAGGAGGTGGAGGTGGGGGTGGTGTAGGTGGAGAGGCTGGAGCGAGATACAGACAGATGGACTGCCCAAGTCGAGTCATGTCAAGTCGAGCACACGCTGTGTAAAATTCTCCCGAAGCTCCAGCCTCTTACAGCATAACGATCCTCCACAAAGTCTTAGGGTTTGCTGCAACATGTGCGAGAACTTCCCCCGGATGCTGATAGATCTCATGCGCTCCACCGGTGTGGGGAACGTGCCGCGCTGAGATGATCGTGCTCCTCATCCTGAAAGTGTGTTTGTCATGCAGGTGTGGGTCTGTCATGTCATATCTGAAGGAGTGATGTGTGGAGCGTGGATGTTCTCAGCATCGTGTGTTTTGGCTAGCTCGAGGCATAAACCTGAACGGACAGGTCCGGGTCAGAACTCAAACCATGGTGGTTTCGATGAATGTGAAAGAATCAGTCTTGGATGTACTTGGAACATCTATCTTCCTATAGTGAACTGGTAAAAACCTCGTAGTCTTTCGTACCTGCAAGTCCTGTTATTAAATCATTTTAATTCATCCTTAACTTTTGTACGGTCAGATAAATTTAAACCTTTCTCTTGGCGTTATACTGTAGAGGATATGGATAAGTTTTGATGATTCGGACCGTCAATGGTCAGTCCTTCTGCGACTTTTGATCCACCCTGACTTGAACATTATTGCTCTACAGGGAGCGAATCGATCATATCCCACCCTGAACCTAGACAGGGTACCCTGTCTTGGCACGAGTTCCCTCCGGTGCACTCTTTGGGAGTCATAAAGTCAAGGAGACAAGGAGTATTATCACAAGGTTTCATCATAACCACTTATGCCAATCATTAGCGTTTTAATACAGAATTAGCATAGCTAATCAGTGTCGTGCCACATGTGTTCTGCTTTGCCCTGTCTTGCCAGTCAGGTTTTGGCACTGATGTGTTGTAGGGGTCTTTTTTTTCCCCCTTGTAGCACTAATTAGCAAACTCAGGGTCTGTTCCAAACTATTTTTTAAAGCACATAAACCCTCATTGTGCAGGGTGATGCTATGCTAATGCTAAAATGACTGCAACATTTACTGTATCTGCATTCCAACTAGGGTTTTAATGATATTTCCTGGTTAATTGGCTGACACTTGATTGTATTGCACAGTCATTAATCCTGTCTTATTGTGCAGCATCATCATTCAGAAGAGCTTTATTTTCACAGTAACAAGATACACGTAGGACAAGTTTTAAAATAGAAAAGACACAATCATATATTTTAGGAATAAAAGACAAATAATGTATGATCTGGAAGGTAAATGGAGTTATGCAGGATCTCTGTCTCATATCCGTCTTCTTCTTCTGCCTCTCTATGTGCCCGTGTTTTACGTGCAGTATCAGCGGTTGCTAGTAGGGGTCTCTCTTGCGCTGTAGTCTCAGGATGAAAAAAACCTTGCAGACTCACTCACTCACTCACTCACTCATTCAGACAACAGTGTAGGGTTTCCCATTTAATCTCACGGTGGTCTGCATGAGCGGCGTCCTTTCTTCTCTTCCACTCTAGGTTCAGCCATAGTGCTTGAGCCTGTCATGAAAAACCCGTCATAAAAAACAGTAGCAGTTAGATTAGTTTAAGGCCCTCAACTGTGTGCAGGTACCAGTGTCACATGTAACATTTAGCGCCACTCTGGACAATCAATCAATCAATCAACCATTCAATCAATCAATCATATCTGATACCCATTAATGGATTAATTTCCTTTTAGGACCTAGTCTGTCCCATGTGAAGTCATTCCGTTTCTCTCCCTTCCTTTAATCCCGACTAATTATAAATGTCCCCGCAGATTACACTGCAACACAATGCTCATTTGTTAAATGAATTGGCTGAGGCAGGGCAAGACTGTGTTATATACGTCCACTATTCATTTCTCTACAGAGAAGCCTGGCTGCCACCGAGCCTGTTAAGTAGCTCCGCAGGCTCAATTCATCACTATCAAGCCAGGCGTGAGATTTAAGAGAGAATGAGAAGCAAGAAGGAAAAGTGGGAGGGAGGGAGAGAGGGAGGGAGGACAGAACGGAGACAGAGAAAAAGAAAGAAAATGTCTAAGGAACCGCAAGACTTGCCTTAACTGTTCCATGCAGGGAAATCCCTGACATTGTCTCAGCTGACGTCCTGATACTTTATTAGTTTTAAAGCTTGTCGGACAAACTCTTGACTTCTGGACCATGGGGCATTTCACTGTGATTACAAGTTCTTCATCCTTATTACATAATGCAGTTTCATCATGATGTGTTTGATAGATTTCTCGGACAAGACAGAAAAAGGTTTGGAAAACCTTAGAAACGGGCCGTGAAATGGACACCACAGACCTTTCTTCCATGAGACAGGACATTTTCTCTGGTGTCATGTTTTTAGTTTCTCCTTACACATGTCAAAGTCATCTTCTGGTTGAGGAGAAATTCATGACCACAAATCCACTGTCCACAGGCAAAGGTGCTGACAAATGTTGTGCATGAACGCGCTAAAAGAGTGCCACCCATTGAACGCGCTCATTTTTTTGGCCAGAGGTAAAACTGATGGTTCAGTTTTCAACTAGAGAACGTAACCATTGGTAACATGCAGTGTGATTAACGTAAACGGCTAAAACTCAGTTCGTTTGATTGCTAATATTGCTAATTCAGACATCACACTAAAAGCGGCTCCCTGACACCCGCAAATCATATACGATATCTCAGAAATCAGTGTTCTGAGAGAGAGAGGGATGAAGAGAGAGTGAGTGCGTACATACTGATCTGGCTTGGGCCAAGTACACCTTTCACAAAATAGAAATAGGCAGTTTTGTTCGCTGCATTTTTTTTTTGCATGTTGGGATTAAATGAGTGTAAATGACCTGTTAAGGTGTGTTTAATGGCGTCATGTGTTCAATATACTGTAGCTGTACTTGTAGTGATGAATGAGTTTTTGCAGGAGATGATGTAGGATGTCTGCTGATATTCCTACGAGCTGAAGAAATAAGTTCCCGAATCTCTTTACTCAAACGAGTCAGGGATGGAGCGAATCATGTGAGAATCAGAAACAATGTGTGCATGATGCTTGTGGTGTAAACAATGCTGCTTCCAGCAACCTTTTTTTTTCTTTTGCAATTATGTCCAATGCAGGTGGGCTTGGAAGAGATGGGTAGAAGGAGGTGACCTAGTTCATTTTAAATGTATGTGAACTGAACCTTGAACTAGTGTAGCTCTTATAAAGTGTAAACTTGCACGACAATAGTGCTGGGAAGTGTCAACCCTTTAAGGAACCATTCTTGTCAAATTTATGATCAGTCAGGGTAAGGTAAGGTGGGTAAGGGTCCATCCATGGGTGTTGGGCGACAAATATCCCACACCTTTGAGAGGGTGCATAATCCGTTGTTTCATACAGGGTTGGGTTGCCACTTCAACGCCCAATTGGATCTGAGCAGTTGAAGACCTTGCTCAAGGGCCCAATCAGGAGTCCAGCACCTTAACAATCAAGCCACCTCTGCTCCTGTTATGTTCCATTAAAAATAGTGATGCTTTATTTTTGTTCAGGGCAATGTCGGGGAAAAAACACAAGTAATGCTAAGTGCTGAAAAAAAACAACAACTTACAGATAAAGTTTAATTAGCCTTAAAATGAAGTGGTTGATTAGCATAAACACCACATTTTCAACAGAATTCATGATAGTCCCAGAGTTCCTTTGGGGAATCCTTGTCATTATATGGGCTCTTCAGTGCATTTACTACCACAGCTTCAGGAACTGCTTTCAAATCAGAGACAGAGGGTTTGGGTAGCTCCCTAAAGTAGATTTCCATTTTCTGTCTCTTGCTAATGATCTTCCCAATTCATTGCTTCTTTGTTTTAGCAACTGACAAGTCCTAAGGGACTATAGGTGGTGTAACCCGTTTGTTAGAAGATAAAGAATGTTCTTGTTGAAATCTCTGTCTTTATATAACCTGCCGTCTGAGAGAGCCCTGTAACGCTGCATATGATGTAACTGGGCCATCTTGTGCTAGCTAAAGACTTGAGCCGTTTCTGTCTTGCCTCTAATAAGTGAGAAGTGTTTGTTTTTGTGTATGTGTGTCCGTGTCCTTGGCCGTCTCTGCAGTGGGTTTCCTGTGGTGCCGATATAACGCGTGAAAGAAAACAACAGAGAGAGCTGAGAGACTTCAGAACTAGGTGGGTGGGTGGTTGGGTGGGTGAGCAGACCACTTGAATAGAAGCTAGAAGTCTATAAGTGGCAAAGTTGATTATATCCAACCAACACACTCTGGGACTGCAAAACACCAAAACTAGATCCAACTGGTTAATGTAGTACGAATTACACCAAAACCAAATCAGACTGATTAATATAGTAGAGTTTAGACCAAAAATGGGATCAGACTGGCTAATACGGTTCTCTTTAGATCAGAGCAGATAACACAATACCCATTGTATTAAGGCTAGATCAGACTGAATCAGATCAGGACTAGGTGTTATACTGGGTATTATAGTTTCCATTAGTTTGAAAGTGAATACATACAGTGGTTAATACAGTTCTTTTTAAATCAGATCAATTTATTTAGATCTCTTGAAACTGAGATGAAATCAAGCTGTTTACTTTATGTAGATCTTTTTAGACCTGGGTTTTGCTTCTTTAGACTTTAGCTTATTAGTACAATTTATACCTGATTATATTAGACTATAAAGTTATCTTTAAATCGTAAGTTAATTAGACTGGTCAATACAGCTGTCATTAGTATCAGGCTGGTTATTATAGTTCTTTTTAGATCTAAATTAATATTTGTTAATGGAGTTGTGTATAATGTTTTATTTAAACCGGATCAGACTAGTTTATACAGGTCTCTTTAGCCAGAGACTGGATCAGCCTGGTTAGTAGTAGTTTGGTATTAAAACTGTGTGTAGGAATTTAAAGGCATAATTTTTGAGCTCTGGATATTAATCACAAAATATATTTTATGAAGTAAACGTTAAACACCGGTTTTAATCAATATTTACAGTTCAACAGCATTTCGGTACAGTCCAACACGGACTGGGAAAACTGGCAGGCCGAAGTGACTGAATCAATGCAGGTATCTTGGTAAAGTCTGAAATCGCACTTGACTCTAAATTCATTGATACGACAATTCTAGTCACAGAGGCGTGGACCTCCGCGTCAGTTACAGTGAAGAAGGTGTGGTATTAGTGTCGGTCAGTTTCAGCAAAGGAGGCTTGACCTCCGGTTCTGGCTGTAGGAGGAACTGAGGCAGGGCGGTGTGGGCCAATCTCAGCGAAGGAGTGGTTTGGTTTTGGTCAGTTTCACTAAAGGAGGTGTGTCCTCTGTGTCTACTGGTGAGTCTAAAGGAGGTGTGTCCTCTGTATCTATAAGACAGAAGGAGGTGTGTCCTCTGTATCTATAGGTGAGACTGAAGGAGGTGTGGCCTCCGTGTCTTATGGTGAGACTGAAGGAGGTGTGTCCTCTGTATCTATAGGTGAGACTGAAGGAGGTGTGTCCTCTGTATCTATAGGTGAGACTGAAGGAGGTGTGGCCTCAGTGTCTTATGGTGAGACTGAAGGAGGTGTGGCCTCTGTATCTATAGGTGAGACAGAAGGAGGTGTGTCCTCTGTATCTAAAGGTGAGACAGAAGGAGGTGTGTCCTCTGTATCTATAGGTGAGACAGAAGGAGGTGTGTCCTCTGTATCTATAAGTGAGACAGAAGGAGGTGTGTCCTCTGTATCTATAGGTGAGACTAAAGGAGGTGTGTCCTCTGTATCTATAAGTGAGACAGAAGGAGGTGTGTCCTCTGTATCTATAGGTGAGACTAAAGGAGGTGTGTCCTCTGTATCTATAAGTGAGACAGAAGGAGGTGTGTCCTCTGTATCTATAGGTGAGACTAAAGGAGGTGTGTCTTCTGTATCTATAGGTGAGACTGAAGGAGGTGTGTCCTCTGTATCTATAAGTGAGACAGAAGGAGGTGTGTCCTCTGTGTGTTAGCATACTTTACTTCAGTGATGTCATGTTGCTTAAACCTTTTTTTTGAATAATGAGATCATTCACAGATTGTGTTTATTCACCGTCATTACTCCTGATATGTTAATGAGCCCAACAGAATGCAAAATTTTATGAGATTCCCCGTATTGAGCATTTAACATAAAATATTTAAATGACTTAAACAGTCCAGATCGAGTCTGTGATGACCAGGTGGCAGCTTTAGTCACTGTGTTTTAGTTCATTTTCATGGCTTCTCATTCGCCCTCCTGCGCTGTCACACTCCGGGTGACTGTTTGACAAACACGACCATGAACCCTCCGAGCTCTCTGTGTGTGTGTGTGTGTGTGTGTGTGTGTGTGTTTGTGTCCTGTTTCTGACCTCTTTACAGAGTGAGCTGTCAGAATCTCGCTTGACTCTCAATCCCAATAGACTTGCTGTCATCAGTGTCATTTCTACAGGTAGCAGCAGCGAAAAATGGAGAACAGGAGTAGTAACATCTCAGGAGGAATGATCGATAAAGCTAGAGGAGATAGAGCAGAAACAAGTTCGACCTACAAGACGCCACTCATTCGGCTCTTAATTATATTCCATCTGAACAAATTTGTCTGCATCAGTCCCTGCACTTTTTTAATTAATATTATTGATTTCCTTCTGTGATTCTTCTTCTGAATTTTATGATCTCCAATATGGGTTTTAGCTCTGGTTTTCTGACAGACTGATATTACAGGAATGTGTAGTTATGTGAATAATAAGTGATCATATGTGAAAGACACAAAAGTTGCGCACTGAAAAGGAATTTAAATAAACATAGGTGATGTCATGTAAACAATATGTGATTATACTGTATGTAACAAATAAATGAATGTAAAGGGATAAAGGCATTATGTGAAATATATGAAAATGAAAAATAAATTAAAGATTACATGTGAAAAATGGGATCATGTGAAGAAACCATGGAATTCTGTGAAAAAAAAATGAGGAAAAAAAATGTGGTAGATCACATACAAAATAAATAAAGAATTGGGAAAGAATTAAAAAAAAATATGAACTGGAAAAACTAACAATAAATATGCACTACTTGAAAATAATAAATTATTAATATAGAAACATCTAAAAAAAAAAACATACCTGAAAATAAACCATATATATGAACCATATGTTAAAAAAAAAAAAAAAAGTAATGTGAAAACAAGAAAAAAGCTATACTTTAAGTGAAAATTTTATATAAAAGAAGAATTTTTGTGGGAAAAAAATCATGGAATCAAAACTAATTATTTTTTTCTGGAAAATAAGGTTGAAATGTTTAATAATGTTTAAATAAAAATTACATTAACCAAAAAAAAAAAACCTGAAAAAGAAAACATAAAATGATCCTTATTAGAAAGGAGAGAGATGTTAAACTCCACAAGTGAATTATGTGACCTTTCTGTCAGCTCGTGTATGACATGATTTGTGCCAGTGAATGATCCCGAGTTGCTGCAGAATCGTATGATCTCCAGCACATTATAATAAATAAATAAGGTTTTTTTCCCTTTCTATTTACGAGCCGTTCGTCAAATTGCTCTGCAGCTCCGGCAGAATGGATGTTGGGACTTAATGTTGTTTTTACCCTCTCTGTGTTCTTGTGAGCGGGAGATTTATTCTTTACTGCACTTAGGCAAATTGCTCGCTCCATCTGCAGACTCATTTATGTTTAAAAAAAAATTGTGAATGCTGTTCGGAGTTTAAAATGAATGCATCTAAAAAGAAGGTCTGTTTGGACAGACATTTGTTCAATACTTCAAATAGAGCACTTGCTAAATGGCAGCTTTGCATGTGAGCCACACTGCTCATGCCTCTAACGGTTCATTATGTATCTTACTGTAGGTTATGTGTGTATCTGTTTATATCTGCTGTAATAGAAGTGAGAACCTTAAAAGTAATTCCTGGATGTTTAACAACTATAAACGAATAAAAGTATAGTGCATCTGGCAAAGTATTCACAGCGCATCTACATAAGTATTCACAGCCTTCGCCGTGAAGCTCAAAATTGAGCTCAGGCGCATCCTGTTTCCCCTGATCATCCTGTTTCCCCTGATCATCCTTGAGATGTTTCTCCAGCTTAATTGGAGTCCACCTGTGGTAAATTCAGTTGATTGGACATGATTTGGAAAGACACACACCTGTCTATATAAGATCCCACAGTTGACAGTTCATGTCAGAGCACAAACCAAGCATGAAGTCAAAGGAATTGTCTGTAGACCTCTGAGACAGGATTGTCTCCAGGCACAAATCTGGGGAAGGTTACAGAAAAATTTCTGCTGCTTTGAAGGTCCCAATGAGCACAGTAGCCTCCATCATCCACCATCAGTGGAAGAAGTTTGAAACCACCATCTCTGCAGCAATCCACCAATAAGGCCTACAGTATATGGTAGAGAAAGTTCCATCAGACCTGAGAATGTTGTTTCTTAAGGTCTGAGAGTCCTTCAGGTGCCTTTTGGCAAACTCCAGACAGGCTGCCATGTGCCTTTTACTAAGGAGTGGCTTCACCATCGGGTTTTTGGTCACCTGCCTGACTAAGGCCCTTCTCCCCCGATCACTTAGTTTGGATGGCCAGCCAGCTCTAGGACGAGTCCTGGTGGTTTTAAACTTCTTCCATAAACTGACATGCTCTGACATGAACTGTCAACTGTGAGACCTTATATAGACAGGTGTGTGCCTCTCCAAATCGTGTCCAATCAACTGAATTTACCACAGGTGGTCTCCAATTAAGCTGCAGAAACATCTCAAGGATGATCAGGGGAAACAGGATGCGCCTGAGCTCAATTTTGAGCTTCATGGCAAAGGCTGTGAATACTTATGTACATGTGCTTTCTCAACTTTTTTTATTTTTAAATAAAAATAACAATAACAATAAAAAGTTGTGTGGAATTCTGAGAAAAAAATGAATTTAATATATTTTAGAATAAGGCTTTGACTTAACAAAATGTGGAAAAAGTGATGCGCTGTGAAAACTTCCCAGGTGCACCGTATAAATAAATTATTTTAAACATTTCTCCTCGTCCTTATCAACGTGAAGAACTGAATGAAATAAATGAAAACAGTGGCTTTCCGTTTGAAGTTCTTACATCAAAAAAATAAAAAAAGAATTAGGACAAGCTCTTACATGCATGTTTATTGAATCACAAGACGGCTTTCAGGCTTGATTCATTTTGATTTTATTTTTATTACGCTCGCACTTATTTAAACAAATTAAATTAGCAAAAAAAATGTGCATAGGACTGAAAGGATTTTTAACAAAAACATGGAAACATCAATAAACATTATTTATTGATGTATTATAAAAAATATCTAGTCTAAAACATTTAGTGCATCTCAGCCAGTTATAATAAAAGAAAATAAAAAACCTTAAAATTTACTAAGTGAAAAAAACTGGATATAAAATTAAAAACATAAAAAAAATTAAAGACATTAAAAGTGAACAGTAAAAGCACTCTGCTGCTCTACAAACTGCTGACCTAATAAGACCCGATACATACATACCATAAAGTATATTGTTTGGTATCATGATAGTTCTATATTGCGATATTTCAAATTTGAATACATTTTTTTGGCACATTGTGTCACTTTGTCACACCAAATCTCCAGAACTCCAACACTTCTGCTACAGCTCTGTCCTTTGGCTCTGTTCAGGGAACTTGATTCACTTGCTGCAGTGAATGAATTCAGAGTCGAATCACTTCCTTTTGAGAAATTGACTCCCAAGCTGCTTCTCTCAGTTCTAATGTGATCGCAGTCGTCGTGCTCCGACGCTCACCTCTACTGTTACAGTTTTTTTGTTCATCAGGATCTTCTTTTCCTTTTTCTCTTTCTATAAACTTGAATATCTGAACTTTTGTCACCTTGTAAGTCCTTAAACAAAGACATGAGAGGGAGAAGGAGAGAGCTGGATCAGAGCACAAGCAGTGCATTTAGATCATATTCTTTAAATAATTTACTGTCTGAGGCTGTAGACTTTTCATTTCTTCCCACCGCCGGATCCGCACATGAGCTCTCCAGCAGTAAGCACAGGAATATAAGGTTTGTGCGAATGCAGAAGTCTGGACAAAACTTTACATACACATTGTAGAGAAATAGAGGTTCTGGATCAGAGTAAAAAAAACCAGATTATTAGGAAAAGGTAAAGAATAGGTACAGAAATAACCACCGACCAGCAACATTATCACAATACCGCCGATTATTTATCATGAAAATATCCAAGATATTTATATCCATTTTTTTGTCACAATTCTAAACAAACTTGGCAAATCATTTGCTTCCAATTCGCTCCTAATAATTACAATAATTAAAAACTACACTTCAAGTAAAGGTTTTATATAAAAAATTGTTTTTGTGGGGAAAAAAATCACGTCAAAATAAAAATGTGTGCAAAGTTTATCATATCAACTATGAACAACATCAACTTAAAAAAATATATTAAAAAATGTGAATTTCTACATAAAAGAATCATGATACTTCTATCAAACGAAAGTATTTTTATCTCTGTCTTTAGTAAAGAATATGGCACGACTACCATTCTATTTAAAAAACGAATCAAATTTGAAAAGGGGGTATTCCAGAGGGAGCGAAAGAGTTTAAGGATCACTTCCAACATGATGCTTCCACCACCACGCTTCACAGATTGCATCTGAACTAATTCTAAATGTCCTTGCCAATACTTACACAAAAACAACTTTACAATTTTTTTAAGAAGTAATTTTTGAAAAGATATCGGGCATAAAATATATAATATTATGAAATATTATTATTATTTTTTTTTTTTACTCTTTTTGATATCTTCGAGATTTTTTTCAGCAAAGGACTAATTCTCTTTAGCAATTAGCATTCTATAAAAATATTGTTTGCACATACACCACCTGACTATTAAAGTCAACATTTAAAGGACTTTTGATTTTCACAAGTTTACAGTACAATTAACTAATATGGCTTCATGGAAGCATTTTAAAGCTGAAAATACAGATTAACTTATCCTTAAAGATGCTTTAACAACGCAGATAAAAAAGTTAGAGTGGTTTCTCAAATTCAAATTCAAATTCAAATTTTATTTGTCACATACACAAACATACACAGTACGAAATGTAGTGAAATGCATTATACGACTGCCATTGACCCTAAAAGAGAGTTAAATTTTACAAATAAGAAATAAATATGAATAAAAGAAATACGATAGAAATTAAATTACAAAATTAAATTAAACTACGAAAAATAGAACTAAAAATAAAAATAGAAATGTGCTATGAAAAAAATAGAACTAAAAATAAAAATAGAAATAGGATGTACAAAATAGAAATATACTGTGCAAATTGAAATATACTTTACGGTGTGTGCAAATATGCATGGAACAAAGTGTCTTAGTGCAGAGGTTATTAAAGTGTCTTTGTGCACTGGTCCAGGATGTAAACGTAAAACTGTAAAATGTAGTGTAGTTGTGAAGGTAGGTGTGCAAAGTTATTAAAGTGTCTTTGTGCAATGGTCCAGGATGTAACGTACGACATGTAGTGTATATATGAAGGACGGTGAGTGTGTAATTGTCCATAGTGTTCATGGATGTAAGAAGATTGATAGATTTGACCAATTATGAAAATATTGTGTAGTTCTGCATAGTGGTGTGGTTGTGGTTGAGAGACCTTATCGCCTGCGGGAAGAAGCTCCTCCTCAGTCTCTCTGTGTTGGCCTTCAAGGAGCGGAATCGCTTCCCAGACCGCAACAGAGTAAACAGTCCGTTATTGGGGTGGCTGAGGTCCTTCACGATCTTCCTGGCCTTGGTCAAGCACCGCTTGTTGTAGATCGAGTGCAGGTCAGGGAGCTCGATGCGGATGATGCGCTCAGCTGATCGCACCACCCTCTGTAGAGCTCGTCTGTCCTGCATGGTGCTGTTCCCGAACCAGGTCGTGATATTTCCCGTCAGGATGCTCTCGATGGTGCAGGAGTAGAAATTCCTGAGCACCTTGGAGGGCAGTCTAAAGTCTCTCAAGCGTCTGAGGTGGTAGAGACGCTGCCGGGCCTTTTTTACCACGGTGTTGATGTGACAGGACCATGCCAGGTCCTGCGTGATGTGAACACCGAGGTATCTGAAGCTGTCCACTCTCTCCACTGGGCTCCTGTTGATGACGGGGGTCTGGTAGTTCCTCACCTGCTTTGTACTAAAGTCCACTATCAGCTCCTTTGTCTTACTGACGTTCAGGAGGAGATTGTTTCTCTGGCACCAGTTCTCCAGATTTCCAACCTCCTCCAGGTAGGCCGTCTCATCATTGTTCGTGATCAGGCCCACCACAACAGTATCGTCAGCAAACTTGATGATGGTGGTGGAGCTGGTAGTGGCCACGCAGTCGTGGGTGTACAGAGAGTACAGCAGGGGGCTCAGAACACAACCCTGGGGGGCTCCAGTGCTGAGAGTGAGAGGGGCTGAGACATGTCCGCCCATCCTTACTGCCTGTGGTCTGCCAGTTAGGAAGTTGGAGATCCACTGACACATAGATGAGCTGAGTCCCAGGTGCTCCAGCTTGGTGGTAAGTGTGGAGGGAATTATGGTATTAAATGCAGAACTGTAGTCGATGAAGAGCATTTTCACATAATTCCCCCTCCGAGTGTCCAGGTGAGTGAGAGATGTATGGAGGAGATGACAGATTGCATCGTCCGTGGAACGGTTTGGACGATAAGCAAACTGTAGTGGGTCGAGTGTGTCTGGTAGTGAAGAGATGATGAAGTCTTTGACCAGGCGTTCAAAGCACTTCATCACTACTGAGGTGAGGGCTACAGGGCGATAGTCATTGAGTGAAGCAGGATGAGGTTTCTTTGGGACAGGAACAATGATGGACTCTTTGAAGCATGTGGGGATCACCGACTGAGATAAAGAGATGTTGAATATCTTTGAACAGAAACCTCTTAAGTCTTTCATTCAACTCGACCCAAGTTAACGAACAATGTTTAATAAACAGGCAAAAGATCAGCCCTGTTGAAATGGACACGGACACGGGCGTCGATGTTGCTGCTGCTGTTTACTTCACTGCCAGCAAACACAAGTCTCATTAGCGACAAATTCCCGAGTCTAATCATACGCCTCTGTCGTTTCAAACACACGCCGGCGCTGCTTTAATCTAATTACAGCTTTGTGCTTTGATATGGAAACGTTTGCGACGTTCGTCCCGTGTTTGTATGAATGTGTTTGGTTTATTCGCCAGGTGCTGGATGTGCTTTTGTCGGATTTGTCAAGTTTCCAAAAACAATTACACTTTTTTTTTTGTTTAGTCACAAACTGTTAAAAAAAAGACAATCCTGATGCTGGTAAGTGTAATATAATATATTACACGGCTGTGCTGTATAGTTTGGGACGGTTGCTAATTAATTGGACGGATTAATTTTTTACCGAATTAAATCAATCTGGCAACCCTGGATACACTGGGAAGACTCACGTTTATAGACAGCTGAGTCAACAGGTGTGTTTTTTTTTTCAGATCATAATATTCTTCCAATAATGTTAATAATCCTGATTATGTGACCTCTTCATTTGTCAAAAATTTTAATAAACTGTTCAACAGGTAAATATGATCCATGTAAACTTCTGATCTGATCGATCGCTCTTGTTATAAGTGATATATTTATTCTGAGCCGAGAAGGGAAATTTCTGAATAAATGAGGCAGGATCTCTGATTGGCTCACATTTCACATGTAGTAAAGCATTTAACCAATTATGGATGAGCCTGACCTCACCTCAAAGTTGGAGAAGAAATGACTTCCTCTTCTACAGTATTTATTCTGTTATATTTTAGAATGTTATTATATCCTGATTAACGCTTAGAACATAAAAAAAAAACATGCAAACACACATCTGATCAGACCAGCATCAACATAAACAGTTAAGTTTGAATCAGTTGAAATCTGTTATTATTCCAATCTGATCAGGATAGAAATATTGAACAGGCGAACACGGATACTGATGCGAATCTGATTCATGAAATAATTATATATTGATTCAAATGTCCACAAGAACCTTTTTTTTTTTTTTTTTACCTTTAATGCAATACTAGAAATTATTAAGAAATTTTAACAAAAGAAATCCTAAACAATTCATTTTAAACAAACACATGAAAATCCATGATAAAAACTATGCACAGTAAAGACAATGAGAACATTACGTTCCGGGACAAAATGTCAATTTTTTATTTATTTGTTTTTTATTTAAATCATAAGCAACAGGGAAACTTAAAAAAAAAAAGTTTTAAAAAAGTTTATTTATTATAAGTAATTATTAAACAGAGAATTGTTCTGCATTCTCAAATGTGCCTTTACCCCCATCTTTCGCTCCCAAAAAAGTGGCTTTATCTGATTTTTTTGTAATATTTAAAAATCATATTCCTAAATTAAATTGTGTACACACAACTGAAAAGAGCCGTTGTAGAGCATATTTGACTCACACAAGTATTTTCCAGCTCATTATTTTACACATTTTTGTAAATCAGTCGACATTAAATAAAATATAATGTTTTATGAATGAGAATCAGCTCTTTACACTAAATTTTCATATAATTTTTTCCTTCTGAACTCAGACAGAACAGTTAACCTTTGCACAGAGATGAAATATTACAGTGTCGGATTTCACTTTTTTTTAACGTGATTAGCTGCACAGAGCAGTGCATATCGAAACCCATCAGCCATGAGGAGAAAGGTTTTAGATGTTCCTTTCAGCAGAATTCCTCACAGCCTAATGGCTTAAGAGACTCCCTGTGGCCACGCGGATCGTTTTATTGAATTATTTACTTAAGTTTCTCGATTCTCCAGTAAATTAGCTACGTGATCCGTATCCTGCGGATATTTTAGGACAATGCTTATTTTCAATCTTTCGCTTTCATGCTTTTGGAAAAATTTGCACTTCTGTTATTGGATGTATCTTTTTTTGGGCTTTAGGAACCCTCACCCCCCCTCCAATTTTTCATATTAGACTTTCAAAGACTTTCTTGTATTTTTTAATGTAATCCTGAGGAATAGTTCTCCAGGACAGTTTTTGTCTCTCATCTTCAGTCCAGTCCCTGTACCTAATCAGTTCCAAAGGAATGTTTTTTTGTGTGTTAAGCAACACAGTAACATATAAATAATCCAAATATATTAAAAACTTCAGGCCGGTGATTAGTATACTGCTGATACTGAACGCTGAGTGGTTGGAACAGACGAGAGGGGAAAAGAGAACTGCTGAGGTTGTTATAAAATATATATATATATTTTAGGCACTTTGCAGCAGTCGCAGTAAAACATTTGTTCACGTTTCTTTCATTTAATCTACATCATTAAATTGGAAGAAATGGGGGGGGAGGGGGGTAAATAATTTATTGCACCAATAAATCCTGCAATACTGCAACTCATTAGCCATAATAGTTGCAGTATAATAATAGTATTATATATATTAATCAGCTTTCATTACCCTCTGATCATTGTAGTGTTTTACGCAAAAAGGCCACTGGGGGCGCTGTTCTGGAACCGTGCTCAGACTTCTTTAAGATTGCTACTTGCAGCTGTTATTGAATTATAATTTTATTAAACCAGTCTTTGATATTCAGATCTTTTTTTAGTTTAAGGAGCTTACATGTAGAAATTAAAGTTTTCCTCGCATGACAATTTTAGTTACTAAAAAAAAGGGTTATATAGATAACAACAATAACATCAAAGGTTAAAAAGGGATGTATTGTGCTGTTTCTTAGGCAGTGCAGGTAAATACTGTAGCTCTTTTTAGTTGTCTATCTATCTAAATAAATATAATTAACATAAACTAGGATTGTTCACATCTTTGAGTTGTCAGCTGTTGTGCTAAATTAATTAGGGAAAATGTTTTCTGAAAAAAGTCATTAATTATGTTGTTATTTCGGGAAAACATACTTTCATTATTTCCAGATGTTGAGAAAATTATTTCATCATGTCGGAAGATAATGAGAAAGCAAGAAAGAAAAAAACTCATCACAGGAAACCTCAATCAATACCACATGGGACTGTAGGGCAGTCATTTTATATTTTATAAAAAAAAGTATATGATCTGATATTGAATCCCACAGCTGTCTGGATCGTATTGAGACTCGTGGGTAAGTTGTGGAGATAAAAGCCATTGCCACATGAATTAACGTGTGCTGGAGCGTGTAGCGTGTCCGCGTTAACGTGGAACACTGGAAAGAATAACACAGGACCCGCGATCCGTCTTATCGCCTTTAAACGTTGCCAGAGATGTTCAGTTTAGCACACATGAACATTTCTCTTTGATAACTCGGTTTGGGTTCAGAATCCCAACATGGCGTGGCGGATGTCTCGTCCTGATGCCGGAGCTGTTTTTGGCAATCGATACCGTCATTTGAATAATTTCAATTAAAACTCATTGGCTTTTATATTCACTCATTAAAGCATGACGGACCGAAGTGTGTGTAAATCCCGAAACAATCAGCTCACGCTGCATGACCAGCATTTTCCTCGGAGGCCCCAGAGCTCCGGATTCAGCCGGAACCTTTTTGGTTCTGACTGTCTACGCCTCTGCGCTGGCAATGAAGAAAACCTGAGTGCCAGCTGAACAGGATTCAAGGCAATTGTAGTGCTCTTTGAGGTGGAAAGATCGTCCTTTATCCGCCTTTGGAAGGAGTGCAGCAGAGGACGTGCCAAATGTGAACTTTCACTTGTTTTCCACCAGGCTCGAGGCAGCAACCAGAACCGGTCCGAGGCTGAAGTGAAGGAGCGATAAGTCGATGTAATGATGTGCTTTACTCACACTCGGATAGCTGTACCACCAGGGTCACACTGAGAGATGGGTATTGTAGTAGATTAACAGCCTCTAGCATCAGCAAATAGGCGTGAGTTATGAATATATTTACATTATATAACATCCATCAGTGAATCATTTTAAACAGGATGAGTGAGTCATATCCGTGATTCATTCCTGTCTCAGTCACTAGATCATTGCCTGACTTACTCCACAGGGTTGGTCTTTGGATGAGCGAATCTTTTTTACTTTTATTCAGTAATTTAGGAATCGATTCAGTCCCATGCTGTTTGATTGAATCAGTGTCTGAATCTTTTTGTCATAAGAAAAATTCACTCTTGTCGTGCTGGTTTGATTCATTTCTGTGTTGCTCACATTTTGAATCAGTGAATCATGATTTAAAGATTCACTCTTCAGGATTTTCAGTGAGTCACTTTTTGAAAAAGTCTTTCAGTGATGACTGAGATTTGCTTGTGTCTTATTCACCGAGTCGGTGTGTGAATCAGTGAATATTTCCGATCGACTCCTCTCCTCTCCTGGTCAGCAGATCAGTGTTGAACTGAACGCTCGGTTTAAGGTTTGAATCAGCAAATGATTTAGTCATTTTTTTCCCTCTGGTTTATGATACACTTTTCAGTCGGTGTTTAAACCAGTGAATCTTTTCAGACATGAATTTAATTCACTTCTCAGTGATCGAATCAAGGAATCATTTGATCAGGACGGAGATTCACAGTCAGTCTGTCAGTCCGAGGGCGAGTGTTTTATTTGGTTTCTTTGTTTTTCAGGAGATCGCGGATTGAATCGGTGAATCATTTGGCTATGAATAAGACTGACACACAACTGTGGTTTTTCAGAACACATACCATTAAATTATGATATAAAAGAACAAATAATAATTAAAAAATGATGCAGTAAAAACAGAACAATATCAGCTTAATATTAACTTTCCATACATAAATTAATATTTTTTTAAACCAAATGTATACCTGATACCTCATTAGCGATCGTCGTCGCAGCTTCAACATATGTTTTACATACATGTTTCCATGACAAACATCTGCCAAAGCTTAGCATTATCCATGATGCTACATTTAATTTGCTTGTTTGTTCCATTGTTTTTCGGCCGTAATGAGCGGTTATGTAACTTTTCCGTAACATCTGAGTTCATTCTGCGGATCCGCGTGATGCAACTGGGGAGAAAGTAACTTTTTTTTTTTTTTTTTTTGTTTCCATCAACTATATCTCACATGTTCCCACACCATCAGCGCTGTACGTAGGTGTTAGGAGAGTGCGTGATGCAATAGTGTCAGGCAAGCGGGAACCCGACACGTCTTATTAAAATGACTACGCAATCACGTTCGTACTCATTACCTCGGCTTGCAGCAGACGTTTGGCCTGAGCGCTAACAAGCTGCTAAGCTGCAGATGATTCAGAGGTGAGATGGAGGTGATGTGATGGATGCTGGCGTTTATATGTACATACGGTTTGTCTTATTAAAAAAAGAAGCAGAGTCTCAGTGAAGTGTAAATTCAACATCCTGTATGTGTATGTGCTGTGTATCACAACTAATATAAGGAACATTAGTAAATACATATGCTTGTATGTACTTGTCGCTGTGACTTTTCCGGTGCTGAGTAAGGACCCGAGCGTCTGTGTGTGTGTAAAACACTTGCACTGCTTGAGAAGGTCACATATGAATAACGCTGACTGCTCAAGTTCAGCTCTCTATGGAGTTGTCCAACAGCGATCTCAGGCTGTGTTCCAATCCCGCCTCCAGCACGCCCTCGCCCACTTGCCCTCTCCATCGCTCTTCGCTGAGGAATCTCCTTCACCATCTTAAAGCCTTTCTCCGTACTTTATTAGCTTAAGTGACATTTGTTATACAAGCTCGTAGGGGCTCGAGGGATAAGTCAGCATGTATGTAGATGTCACACATGTAAATGTTAGAGTGAATTTACCCAGAAGGCATTGCACTAGGATGCTGTTTTTCTTATTCACGAAAGAGCTTCTGTTTCTGATCATGAGAAAAAAACTGTAATATTTTATGGGATTTACCCATTTTTTCAAGTGCAGCTGATATAACTTTACTAATGTTATGGCTGCCTCTGCCTCTGTGTAATACTTTGTATTATTTATTAAAAAAATACACCAAATTGCTTTTATTTATTTTGTTGCTGTATGGATGTTTACAATTTTTCTTTTTCTTTATTTACAAAAAATTGTAAATTGTACACATTTTGAAATGTGTGCATTTTATTTAATCCTTATAAAATTCTATATTTTTTTATTTACTGTTAATTTATCAGTGTTTAAAACATTTATGTATCAACTTATTGATTTATTGTAAAACACTTTGTATTTTATTAAATGATTATTTACTTCTGTGAAATTTAATTTTTTTGTGAATTTGTTTATTATTAATTTTTTACATATTGTAAACATGCTATTTAATATTACTAATAGTAGTTTAAAAAATTATATATATAAAAAAAATTATGAATGACAATTTAAAATTTTTTCGCATTTTATTTACTTAAACTATGTTCTTATCTAATTTCTATATACTGGAAATTTATCAGTGTTTTAAATGTATTATTTAATTTATTTTTTATTTATTTGTTTATTTGTAATAACTATACAGCAACAACAATGAATAATAATAATAATAATAATAATAATATGTAAATATATATAATATAATATTTATATAATAATAATATTCTGAGTTCATCCTCTTGCCCTGACAGCCTGCACTTGGTCAGCACGTTCACTCCATTATCACTCGTGTGACTGTCGGCTTTGTCAGAATTGCTTTCTCCTTTCCCTCTGTGTTGCTCGGGATAAACTCAGCTTGTGATTAAATGTAAATAATCAGTCAGTTTTTTTAATAACCTGTGTTGATTTTTCTAATCTTACTAAGCGTTACTAACATTGACAGAAACCCTGAGGGTCTGCGCCTTTGACTTTTTCATTTAAAAAGAAAAGAAGAAATTTTAAAAAAAGAAGAGATGCTAGAAAGACGGTGAGGTGGGAGGAAGATTTGCTCTTTACAGCTTTTCGCTGCTGCGTAAAAGCATTTTTCGATTGTTGTGTCTAAAAAAAAAAAAAAACAACTTACCCAAAAAGCCCACTTTAGACACATTGATGAGGTGAATATTTCCAAATGAGTGTTGCAGGTGCATTCGCAGCGGGTACGAGGCGTCCCTGTGGACAATGGAAAATATCAGTGCAAAAGGAAGAAAGAGATATGATAACAATAAACTTGTACATGTACCTGTAGCTGGATGTTTTAAAGCATGAAGCGTGCGCTGCTTAGTGAACCGTGCAGATTACAGGAAAGGAAATTACGTCATTTGAAATACCACCGTGTGGAAATCTATTATAATTAAAGCATTAACTTGTGTCTCTTTCCTCCTCGATTCCCAAACTGCATTGCACCATTAGCCAAGATGGACGCCCATTTGGTGGAACCCAGTGGCAATGACAAAAATAGTGCACGACCGCCTGCCAGTGCAGAGGCTGATTTAGGTTTTTCATTCCATTTGCAGTCTGAGGTTATTTTCACACTTTCAGGCTTCTGGGGTTCGGTACATTCTGTGCATGTGTGAAAGCTTTTTTCGACCTCAGGTTTGGTCTAGAAAGCCAGCGCTCCGGAGCTCATCAGGTGTGGAAGATATCGTCTATGCGTCTCTGTCGCAGAAACAGTAATGCATTAAAGTGAGTGCGTTAATATAAATGCAGTGTGCTAATTGGACTGTTCTTCCTTTAGACGCGGGCATCCATAACGGTTTACAAGCTGCTGCGGTTCGCGCCGCTCGTGTTTAACATTCCAGACAGCATGCGAGATTCACAAATTGCATCGAAACAAAATTCGAGCCCTCCCATCAGATGCACTTGTCTGTTGTGCCAGTCTATTTGCATTTCATTTTCTCAGCCACGATTTACATATTCATGTCAATTCGAGAAGAGCGAAGCGAGGATCGGGTCACCCCTCTCTTCTGGCGCGGGCGCTTATCTGCGCTCTCCTTGCCGTGATTGAAGCAGTGATGTGAGACTTGTAACGGCGTTATTTTTGTTCCTGACACTTTCTCAAGAGCAACGCGTTTTAACAACACATTATGCGCAGACGTGATTTCCAAGAGCCATTCTGACACTTAAAAACGAGAGACCAAAATCGGGGTCACCTAATTCCTTTGTTTACTTATTAGACTGCAGGATGTAAACAGATTCTTAAAAGAAATAAAAGACATCATCAAGCCGTGCTAGATGTAAAAGCAAACCGAACTCCTTAAACCTTTTACGCATGAATGTGTATAAATAATGTTAAATGTAATAAATACAGTAAATTTCACAAAAAACATGACTTAATAATGGAACAAAAAATGCTCAAAAAGATGTCAGATTGAAGCCCACACACCTCAGCCCATCTTTTTTAGCCTCGCTCAAGAGTTAGTTGGAAGGAAAAGGAACGAGGAGCAAGGTCTTCGGGGTTATTTAGCAAATTTAGAATATAGACATTTAAGGATTTTTTTTTCTCCGTACTACGTTATGTATAAATTCAATTTAAATCAATTAAACCTACTATAAAAGCGATTCCGAAAAGAAAGGAAACTTTGCACGCATGTATATTGAGAGTAAAAATGTTGACTAGGTGTACAGTACTAGTCAAACACATCGAAACACCTTCTTATTCAATGTTTTTTATTTAGTGATTTATTTTCCACATTCTAGAACAATACTGGAAATTTTAGAACTATGAAATAGCACATATAACATTATGTAATTAACTAGCAACAACAACAACAACAGTTTTTATTGTACGACACAAAGGTCTGTAGAATCTATAAGCTGTTATGAAACAGTTCTTTATTTATCCTGCAAGAACAGTATTGTGTCGAGTGCGTTTGTAAAACCCATCAAGCTCCATGATGAAACTGTCTCTCATGAAGACCTTCCCAGGAAAGCAAGACCAAAACTGAGCTCTGCAGAGGAGAAGTTAATTTAGAGTCACCAGCCTCAGAAATCACCAAATAACAACCAGCACCTCAGAGCCGTTATGAAGCTTTACAGAGCAGAAGTAGCAGATAAACATCTCAATATCAACTGTTCAGAGGAGATTATTGGATATTTTGGATTACCGTCTTTAGTATTGTTTTACAGGGAACATCAGGAATGACCATGGAGTTAGAAAGGGGGGTACAAACTTTTGACAGGTAGTACAGTATATGTAATAAAGACTTTGAAGAAATGTAATAAAAGATATGAAGTGTATTTTTGGAGAAAGTGCAAGGTATTGCTTCAATATATTAATACATATGAGTCTATTGAAAATATTTCAACACAGGACTGAGAAAGAGGTCTTTCATATCGCACAATGTAAATCACTTGGAGCTCAATATCAGATAAATCAATGGGGTTGTGGTGCACTATGGGAGGGAGAGGAGGACCATTGTCCTACCATCCAGGGAAAGGAAGTGAAAATGGATTGCTTGTAGAGAGGGTTCAAGAGGGGTTTAGACTGAAACCACACCACTGTAGAACACAAGTATTTCTCAGATATCACATTCACAAGGTTTAGATTGACCTTGACCATTGACCCCTAAAATGGGGTCAATCTTGAATAAATTGTCTCATGGCATTTCTAAGATATCGCTTCACAAGGATTGGATGGAATAATGTGAGGTCACAGTGACCTTGGCCTTTGAGAAACTGTGTTCAGTTTGTCCTTGAGTCAAAGTGAATGTTTGTGCCAAATTTAAAGAAGTCCTCTCAAGGTGTTAGACGGCCATGATGTCACCTTTTGCTACCTTTGCCCTTTGATTACCAAAATCTCATCAGTCAATCTTTGAGCCCAGCT
The DNA here is from genome assembly GCF_024256425.1 of Clarias gariepinus. Taxonomy (NCBI): domain Eukaryota; kingdom Metazoa; phylum Chordata; class Actinopteri; order Siluriformes; family Clariidae; genus Clarias; species Clarias gariepinus. The sequence goes on along the minus strand of NC_071110.1, from coordinate 32,492,598 downwards.
GAACATTGATGTCAGTTTTGAAGAAATTACCTGAAGGTACTCCTGTGATATTGTGTTCACAAGAATGGGACAGTTCATCCCATTAGACCACCAAAATGTAGGCGGTTCATTCTTGAGTCTAACAGTTGTGGCAATTTTAATGAAACTTCCTCAAATGGATTCTGAAGACATCACGATCACAAGACTGGGATGAACACAAGGTTACAATGACCTTGACCTTGTTAGGTAAAAATTTATAACAATTTTGAAGAAATTCCCTCAAGGCTTTTATGAGATATCACATTCACAAGAATGGCATGTATGAACGGACAAGCCAAAAACATAATGCCTCTGGCTACGGCTTTTCCTGGCACAGGGGGATAAAAATGAAGAGGAGGAGGAGTTAGTAAGTGTGTCTGACGGCCTACATGCCGTAATGCCCACAATCAGGTTTGCCGTTTAGTCATCATTTTTTAACTCATTGCCTTTTAAGGAGTTTTATGGGCGTGGTTATCTGCTAATCATGCTAATCTGTGAGTACAAGGAAAGCCAGTGCTAGCAAATCATTTGTAAATCTGTAAAATTTGTAAATGTATAGTTTGGTTTATTCATGAAAAAAAATACACATTGCTTTACTGAAAAAAAAAAAAAAACTCTTCTACCTTTTTCCTGCTTGCGTTTGAACAACCACGTTGAACAGCGAGGCTTTAAATCATTCTCATTCGAACGCTACTTAGAAAAGCGGTTTGAAAACAATTCGATTTTGAATCAAATCACCTGAAGACCGTAAATCAGTCAAGCTATGTTTTTGGTTTGCAGAAATTATTTGATTTAATTTTAAACTAAAATGAAACACAGGGCTGCAGTGTGTCGGAAACCAAACTGAAAAAAATCTAGAAGTTAGGATGAATGTGATTTATAACAGGATTAAAAAAATGGTGACCTATTTAGTTAGCTAATAGTCAGACAAGATTCATATGCAAAGATAGAAAATCATAAACCTTTAGAGAACTTTAGCATAAAAAAAACCCCAGATACATGCTAATGCTAAGTCAAACCTTAAACGTAAATAGTGGTGCTAATCAGGGGAAACACGAAACAGGTTCGCGGCAGGGTCATGTGACGCTGAGGGGACGCTAATTAATCCCTTGTTCGCCGTGCTGGTGTAATTTCTTTGCTTTTTTCTTCTGTTCACACAGTGAGAAACCAATCTAAAGCAAATATCAAATGAACCAAAAGAACTAATTAGACTCTGGCTCTTACTTAATGACTGTGGTTCACGCGCGAGCGGTGACTCCTGTTGAGAAGGCTTGCTTTTTGTTTTTCCCCCCGTCACTCCGCTCTCTGATTTTGACCTACACTACTCTGTCAGCTTTGCTTGTTTGGATTTGTGTTGCTTCACTTGAATAAACTGCAATTGCATCAACCTGCCTGCCCCGGTGTTCCCGCAGCAACATCACTATAGCTGTCACTGGATCGAATAATAAAGGTGTTCTTCCTTAGGACACAGAACACCAAATACGAGTTTGTACTGTAAATGTTTTCCAAGTGCAAAAAGAAGGTCACGAAATGAGCTGCTGCTTCAGAATGATTACTCAGGCCGAATTTAAATAGGGTAAATGATGCGTGATCTGACTTTAACGCAAGACTTGAAACTTCACAGAAAACCATTAGAAGGGGTCTAAAGGGTTTGTTTCTCAGATGCGGTTCAGATGCTGCACTCAGCTCTCAATGTGCACCCCGTATAGTCTGTTTAAAAACCTGAACTGCACTGTACTGTAGGCAGAGGCGTCTGTATTCATGCTTTTAGGCTTTCTCCGCATTTCTGATTCCTGATAGTCAGTAAATGATCGTTAGCTCTACATGCATTGCTTTATGAATGGATGGACACAGCCCATAGAAACCCTGTCTGTCCCAGTGACTTCACTTTGTGGCGTTTATTATTGCCACTTTTTTTAAAATAATTGTAAAATTTTTGATACATTCTGTCCTACTTTGTGACTTGCTCGGAGGATTTGCATCGTTGCATTTGTATTTAGATTTTGTAAATAAATTCTAAATTGTTAGTAGGAAGTCGGTGGGTTTCCTCCAGGTCATCCAGTTTCTTCCTAAAGTCCAAAGACATACAGAAAAGGCTAATTTTTAATTCAAAGTGTGTTTTTTTTTTTTTTTTTTTTTTTTTGGTGTGTCTGCATTGTATGTCTTGCTTGTGCCCTGCAACAGATTGGCAATGTGTACCCTGCCTCCTGCCCCGAGTCCCCTGGGATAGGCTCCAGGTCTCCCATGACCCTGTAAAGGCTATAAATAATGAGTGAGAATGAGTTCACTTTGGATTTAGTTAGAGGGGTTTTGTTTTTTATTTTTAGACAATGTCGAGTCCTGTTCTGGCCTAAACTTTGTTTTTTTAATGGTAAGGCCCTCTTCTTGATAAACTTGCCAATGGATTTAAAGTTTGTTTTCTTGTGCGTGACATCATTTTAAAGATTTGGGACAGTATTCATGATAAACCCGCTACTGCTGTGTTAGCCCAGATGATATTTGAGGTTGGTTCATTTGTTACTTTATCGATCATATACTACAGTAGATTTGATATTTTTAGCAGGTATTTAGCTCGAACGTGAACGTTTTACTTCTAGACTATTGATCCGCCATCTCCGTGTCGAGTTAAATGTACACATATCCATCATCGAGCTGTAAACTGAACATTAAACACTGAACATGTCGTGTCGCCGCTTTACAGGATCTGTGCAGATACTGTATAATACGCAGCATGTTGTAAACGAGAGGTTGGATGATCCTATCAGATTTTGCGCACATTTATCATTAATCATGCGTATAGCGCGGCCGGGAGCCGAGTTAAAAGCTAAGCAGGCGTGATAATCGATTTGCACAGTCAAGCAAAGCTAAACTGGCTTAAGAGCTTCCAGTAGAGGATCTAATATAAAAATAAATAAAATCTGCCATCAGCGTAAGCAAAGATACTTTACTGAATACTTAAACCTCGCTCATCACGAGGTGATGCTTCGGATACGTGCTGTAGATTTATTCTGGAAGGAGTCTTACAAAACAGTAACATTACAGGACGCATGTCTTATCATCATCATCATCATCTTTCAGAACATACTGTAGAAACAGAACCATGATGGCCATCTTGGACCACTTTTCATCTCAACGTCTCAAAATACTGTAGGTATCAGAAACTGTAGCATCAAGCAGGACATAACGCTAATAATACGAAAACAAAAGAAAAACAAAAAACTGTGTTTTTTTCTTTGTCTAATTATGGCTCCCGTTTCAGCCTAGCTGCTTTTGTTCCACTTGAACAGTAAATAATGAGAGATTCTGATTCACTTTTCTTTCTCACTTACATCTTTGTCTCTCCCAGCAGACATCTTGAAAGCAGGATGAATAAGTCACTGTATGTTCCTGAAAGGCTCTGTGTTACTGTTTAGAGACATTCAGGACCTTCACACTGTTTAAACACGACTCCATCTCTCTCTCTCTCTCTCTCTCTCTCTGTCTCTCTCTCTCTGTCTCTCACACACTCACACACTCTGGTGTCGAGAACTGAAGAAATCCCTGTGTGGATCCTGGAGGCATTTCCAGGCTGTATGCAATTCATTAGATTCTCTTTTAGGCTATTTATACTCTCCTGTTGTTTCTGTAGCACAGATCTCTATACACAAAGTGTTTAGAACCGTGATGTGTTCTCCGTCACAGGAACCGTGCTTGGGTCTTCTGCGCTAGCTGAACTCTAGTAGGAAAGTAACTTTACATGGACTCACACGTTTACACATTTACATTTACAGGATTCGGCAGACGCCCCTATATACAGAGTGACTTGCATTTTTATCTTATTATACATCTGAGCAGTTGAGAGTTAAGGGCCTTGCTCAAGGGCCCAACAGGGACAACAGGATTTGAGCATTTGAGCCTGAGACCTTCCTGATCAGCAGTCCAACCACTTAACCACTGAGCTTCCCTTGCCAAATATTTGGCATATTGAACCCTTAAAGAACTCTTGAAGAACCATTATATTTTTTGTAAGTGCTGTAGTGTCTTGGTCCCTTCTTAGTGCACTCTGAAGGGTTCTTTAGGAGTTCTTTCGGTGTACTAAGCCTTGATAAAGAGTTGTACTTGGGATCTTATCTTTCTCTCATAGGAAGTCACCACATCTAGTGGTTCTGACAAAATGCTATATTAATAAATGAGAAATGTTCTCCTTTTTTATTTCCTGCATGTTCTTGTAATCATAATTTCTTCGTCTCTTGTTAACATTTCTACTGACAGCATCACATCTATGAGGCTTTTTTCCCCTGATTATTAAAATCTGTTCTGATTAACAGTAATCCTTTTTTTCCGCGAGCGGGTCCGCATTGTTGCGCTCCTCAAAGCAGTGGCATTGTTTCATATTCTCCGCGATCCATCAGACTGTCTCTGTTCTCTTTTACGCTAACGCAGAGAGACAGCTCCATCCCACACGCAGCACGCCATGTTTTATGGATGAGCAAAGCACCGGCCGTTATTTTTTTTCTTTTAACGTCACTCTGACAGACAGAGCTGCAAGCAAGCATGGAAATCTGCATCTTTAATGAGACTTTAAATTTTTTTACTATAACTGACATCATTTTCATCATCAATATTAGGTCTTGGAAAATAGAGATGGCAGGTGGTCAAGTGCAAAAATAAAAAGTGCGAGAAAGTGCAAAATGATAAATCTTTGAACAACAATTAAGCAAACAAACAAACAAACAAACAAACAAACAAAAAGAAAAACAGCTTTACAACTGCCTAATACAAAGTGCTGACACTGGAGACTCCTTCCACAAATACAGCTAAGTCAAGTAGCTAGCTGACATGCAAGGTTTCTAGCTAGATTTCTGGCACTTCATAAAAAGTTAAAATGTGGATTGGGTTGTCTGTAAAGGTTTGTCTTGTTAATAATAATTCTGATTTGATGCTAATGCTAGTCTTCCACCCTTTGAGTTTTGATGACCTAATGGAAACCTTTATGTTCTGATGGAAACCACTAGAAATGCTGTATTTCTTTTACTGAACTCTTTTTGATCTTTTTGCTCTGGATTTTCTGGATGCTTAGTTGATGGTAAGGTTTCTGAGCTGCAGTAACATCTCAATAAAAGAAAAATGTTATTCTGCAGTATCTCAAAAGGTTCGTTGGAAATTGTAGACTTTCTGCTATTTATTCTGGCATCCCTGCGTGAAACCACTACCCTGCCATTACAGTGACAGAAGAGGATGGAGCAGAGGGCTCATGGTAACCTTTCTGACAGATAGAAAGAGCTTAAAGAAAGAGAACAACAGTAAAGAAACAAGTACATGCCATGGAATTGTTTTCATGCTTGCTCAGAGATCCGGTATTTTTAGTCTTTGCTCAAAGATCATAATCCGAAACCTGGCTGTTGACCATCCGTTAGCTCTTTTTGTTAAAATCTTTCCTCCCGAACACATCGAAGCTCATGAAATTATACACCAAACCACAGGACAGAATTAAAGACCAGTTCTACAGAGCCTTAACCAGTTGTTATTAAGCCTATCAGAAAATGCATCAACACCTTGAAACCAGGTTTAAACCGCCTGACCCGACGGTTGTGACAGCACTGAGTTTCACACCGTCAGATTCGATTGACCGAGTTGACTTTTAACACGTTTTTCTAATGTGATTTGGACCATCTCGAGTTTAAAAAATGTCTTCTTTCAAATAAAAACCCAGACATTCTGTTTCAATCAATCACTAAGTCTCTTCACAAATTACTGAGGGGATAAAAACCTTGGAATCGAGCGACACTGAGCGTTCATCCGACAAATGCTGATTTCTTGCCGCGTTTTTAAAACTCTTCGTGCATATGGGTCGCTGATTCCCGAGACGTCCGAGATGTTTGAAAGTGAGAGAGTTTAGGTTTAGCTTTAGCTTTATCATGCATAAATATTCAGGTCATCTTTGTGCAAATGGGATCAGCCGCATGAGCGCTGGGAGCCGGAGGGGTATTTTTCTAGGCTGGTGAGCAGAAGGTAGCGAGTGACTGGCACCAGAGAACCCTTAGTGGTTTAACTTGCTAAAAAAAAAAAAAAGAAATAATGAAATTTATAAAAAGTTGCATGGTAATTAATGATAATTTTTTTTAAATTAGTAAACATATTACAAGATTGGCATGATATACACTGATCAGCTATAACATTCATAACACTAACATTATAACCATCTAAAGGATCCTTTGACTTTGGAGAACTTAAATATGAGGAACCTTTAAAAATTTTTTTAATGCATTTGTTGGTAATGCTAGCAAAGTTAGCTAAGCTTCTTGTCTGCATTGTTTTTTCTCAGGATAAAACGAGTCTCAAAATAAAACCAATGACCATCTTTTCAGCCCCGACCTGGAGCCCTGTGCATACATTTGAATTTAATAATATGTTTTCAATATTGCAGGGAAAAATTTTTTTTTTTTTATTATGTAACTGCTACACTTTATACTGTAGTATGGACAAACCCATTTCTGTCCTTTATTCATTAAAAGGTTGATTAATCATTCCTTAAAAGTGGATTTAAGGTTTTTTTATGGATGAAAAATGCTTTTTATCCCCTGATCTACTCAGTCTTGATCCAATTTCACACCTGGTGCAATAATAAGAATATTTTTGAAATCTAATTTAATAGTATCGTCGTGTCCAAATAGGGTTGTTCGGAACATTCTGGGAGTGTAAATGAAGTGTGAACATGTGAGATGTGAGCGAGCTGTGAGATGTGTAGCCCTAATTAGCCTGCTTTTGACAGACATGGTGTGCTGGCACATCTCAGCCTGCTCTGGAAGACGACATGGCACCATGAGCCAGAGGACAAGAGTGGACCATAGAGAGGCTTCAAAGCCTGGCCAAAGAGCTGTTGTCGTCCTGCCAGGCTAAATGCCATGCACAAGCAGAGGAGCTGAGGGAAATCACCAGGCTGGACCATGGCTTCCAAACAGCAGGGGGGGTGGGGGTATGGTGTGTGTGTGTGTGGGGGGGGGGGGGATTGTTCGTTTCTACTCCAAATACAAGCTCATGGTTTTTGGTCTACTTTTTTTTTTTTCCTGTATGCTGTAGACTTTTGGAAATGATTGAAACTTGTTATACAAGGCCTGGGTCAGGGGAGTCTGGTACAAATGTGCTGGTGAGACTAATCCCATCTGTTTTTCAATGATAAAGAGATGGAGTTTTATTTTTGGCAATTATTTGTTAACTTCTTAAATTGGATTATTTTGGATTTTTGTAGACCCAAATGTACAAGAGCAGCAGATAAAAACAAACAGAATGTTATAACGAAGTGACGATGGGTTATTTTCCTTCTACACCAAAGTGTACACTTATGCATCTTCTAAGTGTACTGTTGTGTGTCATGGGATTGCTATCCCAGAAACCTTAGGGAAAAACTTAGGGTACGATTTGGATGGCGTGCCAACCCAGTGCACGGCACGACCACACACAATGGGCAAATTGGAAATGCCAGACTTCATAGACTATACGTTTTTGGACTGTGGGAGGAAACCAGACTACCCTGAGAAAACCCACAGAAAAGCACAGAGAGAACGTTCAAACTCCACTGTCACAGAAGGGAGATGTGATTTGAACCCCGGAAATACGAAGTGACATTACTAACCACTGTATAGGGTGGCATGAAATGCATTTTAAAAGAGTTAGCACATAAGACATTTGTTGGTAATTTGGTGGATAGCTTCCCGCTCTTGTATTTTATTCTCCCCATGTTTAAGGTGGGCTTCCATCAACTATTATAATAATCAGTTCTACTACTTTATTCTGTCATCTACTTGTTTTCATGATCTGCTTGAATGCTTTGCTTTCCTCCAGATGACGATCCCCGCACTACATTCTACACCTGAGGGTGACTTTAAAGCACTCAGACAGGATCAAGCTGTGTCTTTGGTCTGTGACTGGGTTTTGGTCATAATATCCACCGAGTGGGGCCTGTAGGTGAGCTCTTAGAGGACGAGATGATGGTGTGACTTCCTGTCAGAGATTGAATGAACCATTTTTATGGATTTAAACCTACTCGAGGTTTGTGTGGTCAGTGGGAGTGAGAACGAGTGTTTCGCACCCTCTGGTCTAGCCCGGAGAATTCATTCACGGCTTAATGTCTGAGAATTACATCGTAATTTCTCTCCATGGGGATTAGATTTGTTGAATAGAAGGCAGTGGGTGTATCGTAGCTGCGTCTGTGTGTGGCCAAGAGAGAGTGAGGCGCAGCGAGAGTTCTTTCTTTGACAAATAATAAAGTGGAAGCCGGTTGAGGACACAGAGGCAGGAATGGCACTAAGAGCTCTGTTGATATATATTTTTTTGTAAAATGAAACTACAGAGCTGAACACATTCAGCTTGTTCAGTTGGTCCTGTAGCCATACAACATAGTCGCTCTCTGTCGGAAAGTGGTTTTGAGGCTGCAAAGCCTTTAATTATCCAGTGATTGTAGTAAAACTTAAAACCTTCCAGTGAATCAATCTTTTTTCATCTGTTCATTAGTGAGTATCTTCTCATAAAGGGGTCCAAATTGGACCTTTTTTTTTTTTTTTTTTTTTTTTTTTTTTTGAAATAAAGAATAATTTTTAATTTATTCTCTGTAGCACTTTTCATGTCGCAGGAAGCCTGGAGTTTAGGGGACTCAGGCCATGAGACAGGGGACGACCTGGACGGGGTTCCAGTTTATCACAGAGCACATACTAGACAATTAGCCTAATCTGCATGTCTTTGCACTGTGGGAGGAAACCGGAGTAACCGGAGGAAACACACCCAGCACGGGAAGTAAATATAAACTCCACACATAAATATAGAGGTTGGACTATAACCCTTGACCTAAATATATATATTATATATATATATATATATTTATATATATATATATTTATATATATATATATATATAAAATAGTAAAAAAAAAAAATTGGGGGATGTGGATTTACTGCAATGTCCATTTTGTAATTAATAAGGCATTGGTTTATTTATTTTTCTTACAATTTTTGCATAACCTATTTATAGGTCATACCATGATTTTTAATACATGATTCATAAAAATTTTACACTTCCACATGGTGCTTAAGTTTAATACTTAGGTTTAAGTGGTTTAGGTTTGTGATGGTAAAAAAAAGTAAAAAGCATTAAATAAATAAAATACCATAGATGCAATGTAAAAAAGACACAAAGTCATATAGTTTTCAACAACAAAACAACAATTACAACAACAACAACAACAATAATAATAATAATATACTTTATGAAGTTCATAAAGTGATTCAGTTCTTAATTACAAATCTGCCTCCCATTTATGGTTCTGCAATTTATTCTCATCCTGCTCTAAATGCCCCCAGGAGCAGACGGGGCAGGCGGGGCAGACGGGGCAGCAGGCTGATACTTATTTATGGTCAGGTTTGAAGAATGTGCTGTTTGTAATTAAGAAACGCTATAGTTTGGAGTTTGGTGAAGGAGACACTGGGATTTGGGGATCAGGCAAATCTTTATCTGACGACAAATCTCACCTCTTTACGTTTAGGCATTTGGCTGACTCTTTCATCATCTGAGAGAGAGAGAGAGAAAGGGAGAGAGACAGAGGGAGTTTAATAAATATGGATGGAGTAAAGATGGATATGAGCGTTCTCTTCTTTCCTTTAACTGTCACTGTGGAGTTTTAATGCAGGCAGAGGCACAAAGCGCTTGTCATTTATTCCTTCACTGTCGAGTCTGTCACCTTCCATTTACATTCAAATGGCTTGAAATCTTCTGCATTTCACTTTCAATATCTCCTCCAACTGCTTTTCCTGCATTTTTTGAAGCTCAGATGAATTTTCCCCGGAGGCTGTTTGAATTTTTATGACATTTTATGTCCCCTTTTTTCATTTTTTGTTAAAGAGCATTTCTAGTGCTCTCAAATTCTGGATTTTGATTGATCAGGAGATTGATTAATTACCGTGTTTAATCTAAGTGTATAATCTTGCTAGTATATTTAAGGAGATTTATGGAAGGAGTCTCCAGTGTCAGCACTAAGCTAAAGCTATAGGGTTTTCTGATATCTGGTCGTTACTGTGGTGCAAGAGGCATAAAACAATTACGGAGGTGCTGTTATAGGAAACTCACTTTTCCACATCACTGAATATTTTCCTGTAAGAGCACAGCACAGTGTGTTTTATTCCTCACAGACTGTGCAGAAGAGTGTATCCGGGTGGTTCTCTGTCAGCAGTCACTGATCTGCTTTTGTGATTATACAAAGGACAGCCTTTGAGAAATGAGAAGAATAAAGGAGTTTTCAATGCTGCTATACGCTCCTTTTGTTTTTGTAGAGAAAACACTGAACACTGGTGCAATTTCTCTCTCAGTTCTATGACTCACTTTCACCACAGCTGGGCTACAAAACAAAGACACTACACAATACATTTTTTTTTCTCTTATGATTTTTTTTTTACACATTCAATTTTAAAGTATAGCTGTAACACACGATTAATATATTTCTAATAATCTTTTTCCTAATAAACCTTTGTTTACATGATTTTATTGTACTTGCTTTTTTATACATGGTAATTGTATTAATAATTTATTTAACTTTATAATAAATAAATAGATAAATTATTTACATTTATAAAGCTTACAAATAGTTTATTTTATATCAAATAATGCATTTTATTGCAATTTAAAAAACTTATATATACGTATATATAATATAGTATATTTGTATATTTTTAATATAAATAAACATGATTTATTAGAATTTTTACCACAAGTTGTTATCTATAGTAATTTTTATCTAGTTTTATATGATTTTTTTTCTATTGTGCATTTGAATTTTTTTTGTTTTTTATTAATTATTTTTCTTTTTTTTATTTTTTACATTTACTTTTAAAATTACAATTAAATTTATATTAAAAATTTACACAGTTCATTTCTTTTTAAATGTAAATGTTTGCACACACTTTATTGTAACTGTAATTTTTCTTTACACTATTAATTTACCATTTTATTAACTATTTTTTTTTACTGAATTTATTCTAGATGGTTGATTAATTTTACAATGTATTTTCCTTTTTTGGTGCTTATTATTATTATTATTATTATTATTATTATTATTATTATTTTAGTCCTAATTATTTTCACATTCACACTATTAGATAGTTTCTAGGTAAAATGTTGCTTTTCATTTCTGTTCCCTATTTATTTATTTATCACTTATCAATAAAACATATGTGATTACTACTGAGGGATTTATTTCTAATTTACCTTTATATCTGATATGAATAACACACAATAGCACAATCATTAATAATATATTTATGTCAGCATGATCTTTATACTGTAACTGTCCTTGTTTACTTTGTAAGAGCTCCGTTTACTTAGTTCTCACATGATGGTTTAACCTTGATTGTTTTTTCCATTTCTTGGCCCTGGGTCGATGTTTACATCGTAGTATGAAAAGAAAGGAAACCTGAAGAAACACTAGATGTGGAAGGAGCATGCAGTATCCCTTAAACTCCCTTAATTTAATTTAAAATAATGAAGCATTCAGATTAGCCTGATGTCTTAAATAAACGTTAATGAGACGTTTACGGAGTGTGTGTTTGGTAATAAAGTGTGCGGCCGTTAATCAGGCCTGAAGCGTGCGGTGCGGCTCGGTACTAGCAGAACCCTGGGTGATTCAGTGCTCTCAAAGTTCTTTGTTCAATACACGGCCGAGACAAATCGTGCGTCTGGACGATCAATCTTCCCAACCAGTCATTAGTTACACCCGCTCTTTGAAACGTATCGCTTTGGGGACATTAGATTTTAAAAATGCGCCTGCTTTCTTATCGGACTGATGTGATTTCAGCTCCTGTGACTGCTGATAAATATGAACGTATTCCCATTTGGGCTGGAGTCTGCTGCTTTACTGAGATTTATAGATCTGTTTCTGTTTTTTTATTAGATAAAAGAGATGCTAGAAAGGGAATTATGGGTAACATATATATATTCTGAGGTGGACGGTTGCTGAACTTAAAGGCATTAAGGAAAATACCTTAATGGTTTGTAGTACAACATGGGAATGGAGCAGGGGAGTATGGATACAGGGTTTTATTTCAAATGACTCAGTTTTATGTCGTTTTATACACACTAAGTCACTATTTTTCAAAGTAAGTATAAAATTACCAGCCGTAGTCACAACAAAGTATTGGCACATTCTTAAATAAAAGAAAAAGTAAAGAGTAAATGGACTTGCATGCCCGGTACTTCTGCTACCTTTGATGTTTCCTGTCATTGGATCATACAGTACGTGTCACATGGTATCAGTTTATCCACACATAGCTACATCAGGTTTTCTAAAAACATATAAGTTTCTGAAGACAGGAAGTAAAACACTAAAGAAACAGGCACCACTTTCCTGTTTCGGATGCAAAGAAGCTGGTGACTTTCAGACTTCTGTTATTTTCTTCTTCTCAATCTGTAGACCTTTCCTCTTCTCGAACCCTGAGGTGTTACAGTAAATCTCTCCCCTGACAGTAATCTGGGGGTCTAGTGAATAAACTCTTTCCATTTCAGGTCTGAGAAGTGTTATAATAACAGAAGCAGCATGGGTTGTTACACGGCGTGAGCAGAACCTCAGAACGGTTCCTGTGGGACGCTTTGAGCTGAAGCGGAGGTTCTGCAGCGTTCATCATTCAGCCTGGTTTACAGTAATACACCATATTGCATTCCAGGAAGAGTTCTCATTCTAATGTGTGCGGTTCAGTTTGAATCCTGCTGTGTGCGATTAGATTTCAGGCTACGTATCTTTTGATCTTGCAGCCGAAAAGCTTTGCCAAATATGAACTGTGAGGTCGGATGAGTTTGCATGTGAAGGTCTTTTATGATGTTTTCACATACAGTACGCGGTGTGGAGCGTGTTCTCCATCTCAGTGTGGTAAGTATACAACAATTACTCTCTGTGCATGGTGGGCTGAAATCAACTCTGAATTGACTCTAATGCAAGAATTGAATCAAAGAATCGAAGGAATCGAATCTGCTTGGATTTGGACTTGATAATGAGGCGGTACCATTCATGAATGTGACTAATGAGGCTGTACCGTTTAATGTTAGTCTCTGGTGACAATGCAATTATAAAAAGTGCATTCTATGTTGGTATAATCTAATTGTCCTGATTCTGATTTACACCCTGGCTACAGTTTGGTAATCAGGGGTTTACCTGTGATTACAGCGTGGTTAGTCTCTGGAGCGTTTCGACCCAGCTCTAATTGCTGCATAAATGAACAAATTGAACATAATAGCCCCCTGTCCACCGAAACGAAACCGCTCAATCTAACGTTGATTAGCGCTCCAGATGAAAAACTCAGTACTCCATAAGTGTGACATACGACTCATGTAAGAGATAAGGGTTTACTGATGCGATAAAAGAAACGTTACACATACAAAAAAATAATTTGTTATTTTTTTTTTTGCATTTGGCTGACCTCTAGGTGGCACAGTGGCTTAGTGGTTAGGACTGTCGCCTGGTACCTCCAGGTTCAATTCCTGCTTTTATTCTGTTTGCATCGAGTTTGCATGTTCTTCCCGTGCTCGGTGGATTTCCTGCAGGTACTTCGGTTTCCTTCCATAGTCCAACACCTGCAGATTAGGCTAACTAGCATTCGCAAATTACCTGTGACTCTGTATCCACCCAAGAGCTCCTTACTCTGTCTGGCTGAAGGTTCTGATCTGGGCCATTACTGGAAGATACCCTGCCTTGATATTCTTCTCCACCTGGCAACCTCCAACCAGTCGAAAAACCACTCTGTCTTGCCTCCTACACACGATCGCCATCATCATCTTCACCTTGCTTTGTTAGCTCCACAACCCAGTTCCAGGAGAACAATTCTTCACACTTCACAAACCAATCCAGCACTTCCCCCGATTAACCAGACCCACTCTGATTCCACTCAGGAAGCTGTTCTTTAGAAGGAGGTTTTGGAGATCCACATCCTCTCATCCATGGTAGTCCATTCAGTGATCCGGGATGCTGTTAAAGCTGATAGCCTTAGAGGTTTTTTTCTTTGTGTCTGATGGATTTTTTCTAGTGCTATTAGCGCTCATCAGGACTGGATCTCGATTGTAACGTGATGCTTTTAAGCACTGTGATGGGATGTGCTTCTTCTCTGGTGAGTCTGTGAACATGAAGTGAAATACAAAACAATGTTCAGGACTTGGATCTGCTAGGTGAGAATAGTTTTTTCTATGAAGTTTATGAAGAAGAACACAGTTGTTGTACTTTTTTTCTTACATGAAACACATCCCAAATTACAGAACAAACTGTTGTAGCAAGAAACAGATCTGTTTAGAATGATATAGTAGTTACAGTTGCGTTGTGGTGTTCGTCTTGTTTTTGTTTGCCAGTCCGCGGCATTTACGAAGCAGAAGCGATGAGTTAAATTAAGTGCCTACGCTGTTGGCTTTCAGCGTTTATTACTACTCATGGGTTCTATTTTTCTCATGCATTGTTATCAGTGTGTCAGCTCTGCTTGTGTTTCGCCGTAGCAGCATGCGAGTGTGTGTTTAATTAGAAAAGATGCTAAAGGTTATCTTTTAAAACGAGACCCTCAGTGTAGTAAAAAAGTGATGGCGCGAGATGGGCTTTTACTTTCAGCCCTGCTGTAGGTCTCTGTGCGTCTCTGTGAGAGCTTTCTGTCTGAAGAACAATGACTTCCTCTTCAATCACAGAGGCTGCTGCTCCGCTCCAGTGTCTCCCGTTGCATGCTGGGAAATATTTAGCAAGGGAGGCCTCGTTTCCAGATAAAGATTATCAGACGCAATGGCTCCCAAGCTGCCGTGCGTTTAGTGTAGACCTGTTAGACCTGTTCATCTGTCAGAAATCATGCTGGTTATTAAAAATTCGGGTGTAAAAACAGAGCATCAGGCCGATTAATTTATCATGTCACATCCGTACATTTCAGACGATTCAATCCAGAAAGCAAAAGGAAGGGTAATGTAACCGCTAACAATGAGATCATTAGCCAGATTATTACTAGAATTAAAATTCCAGATTCTAATTAGTCAGATTTACGCCAAGCCCAGAAATCATACCTTTAAAGAAAAAGTATTTGCATTAGTTGTATAGGGTAATGTTGTTCAAGGAGATGTTTATTTAACATTTATGGAATAGCCAGTGCAGTCAATAGTGTTTCTTTTTGTATATAAGTATAAAAAAAAAAAAACATAAATAAAAAAAGAAAAAAAGTTATTAAAATAATTACAAAAATAGTGGAACCTCGAATTGCGAGTAACCCTGTTTGCAAGCGTTCCACACGACGAGCATAAGATATAAATACATTTTGAATAATAGAATTTGACTCATTGAGTTAAATATATGATATATGAGTACCGAGTATCATCGAGTATTATGTGGCACGCATGCACTTCTTGTTTTGACGCTCAAAGCATCACATAATCACAACTGAGCCAATAGTTTTTCTCTCTCGCACGCTACGGTATTGTGGGTAATCTTCTGCCATCCTCGGTCTCAGCGCAAGTGCGTCACTTTTATGGTCATCACGATTAATCAGACGTGCGTGTGTGTACTGTTTACTATAACCTCCTTTTGCCTTTACACACACACTAGTGATGGAAAGTTTGGATCTATTTAGTGACCCAGTTCTTTGAACTCATTGTTCATGAAAAGTTAATGAATCTTTTTTTTGTCATTTGGTTTATTTGGTTCTTTTGATCAGAAATAAAATAAAATGTTACTTTTTCAATAAACAGACCCCCAACACATTTACATACACAAATCTTGGCTATAGTTCCAGTAATGAAAATATTACAATGCAGCTAAGGATATATTATAATAAACAGAATGAGAAGCTCAACTCTCATATCTTCCAGTCTGAGTCGTTCGTTTTTCTGTTACGTGACTCTCATAGTGCATTACACAGGAAACAGAATTGAGCAGTTCTCCTCAATGAGTCTTTTAGTCCGAGTCGTTCATTCTATTCAACATTTGATATGTGGAAATATGATAAATCATGAGTGGTTTTTGTGTATGAGTATAAAATTACATAAAAATACATACAAAACAATTAATTTATTTCATATGTCTAATTAGACAAATAGTTGCTTTGCTATAAACCTTTCTTTTTTATTTTAAAGTATCTGGATTTTTTTTATATAAATATATTTCTGAAAAGCTGTTTAAAATGCTCTACAAATAAAACTGAATTGAATTGATGTTTAAAGTTGGTCGATATTTTTACATTCATGTCAGTAATAAAAATGTAGTTTAAAGAAAAAAAATGCATTAAAAAAACTTTAAAAATCCCAAATGTTTTAATATTAATACTGTTAGGATGGAGCCACCAGGCCCAGATCTAGTTACACTCAGGGATTTTGTGTTAGAATTAATTTTTTTCCTCTCTTTTCCTGCTGAGAGTTTCTTGTTAGCAATGTTGGCACGGCTGCCTGACACGCTCCCTCTTCTCCCTCTTCTCCCCCCGTTCCCTCCAATGAGATTCCTCTTTTATACTCGGCCCCTGATGAGTCAGGACTGGTTTATCATGCGCAGGTTTGGGAAAATAATCAGGGGACTGCTTGTGTCACAGGCTTGGCATGCTCGGAAGAGCTTTTAACGGCAGGTCGTGAAGGCTAATGTAGACCACATGCTGAACTCGAAAAAAGAGTAAACTATACAGTATTATATATATATATATATATATATATATATATATATACTGTATAGTTTACTTTTCTTTAAGCTCAGCATGTATATACAGTGGAACCTTGGATTACAAGTAATGCAGTTTACGAGTGTTCCGCAAGACGAGCAAACATTTTTAATAATTGTTTACTTAAAAACGAGCATTGTCTTGGTTTACGAGCACCGAGTATTATGAGCCTGCGTCACGTGATCACAACTAAGCCAACGATTTTTCTCTCTCTTGCGCTGTGGAATTGTAGGTAATCGTCTCCCCTGCAGGGTCTTAGTGCTCAACTCTTAATGATATAATTAACATCCGTGCACTTGTTTACCATAACACTGTGACCACGTGTGTATGTAAAACATATTTTATTTTGTGTTTGCAAGTGTGTTTGTACAGTGCGCATATGTGTGCGCGCAAATAAAGCAAAATCAAATCTCATTAGAGGGTTAATATCCAGTTTTCCTCTCCCTCTCTGTGTCAGTCTGTCGGTTTTCATTTTACCTTTGAAAAGAATCGCGACAAAGCAGTTTCTGTGTCAGGCAGAGTGTGTGTTTGTGTGGGAAGCCGAGAGAAGGAGGGGGTGGTAGGGGGGCTGTAGAGTGTGTGTGCGTGTGCGCGGAATCTGACACCGAGCTCCTTTACTCACAACACACATGCACACTCTCTCTCTCGCCTTTACAGCATACACACACACACACACACACACACACACACACACACACACATTAATCGAAGAAAAAAAAAAGAAGAGAACATCGCTAGTCACACTTGCGTGAACTTTGGAAAAAAATCGCGACAGAGCAGAGTTTCTGTGTAAAGCAGACAGTGTGCGTTTTAAAGGTAAAGTGCAGGTTAATTTGTTTTATTTTTAAATTATATTTTGTATTAATTATTTTTATGTATTTATTTTTTGAGTTTTTGTTTTGAGTATTTGAGTTTGCATTATTTCTTATGGGAAAATGAAATTTGGTTAACGAGTGTTTTGTAATACGAGCCTGCTTAGTAATACAAGGTTCCACTGTGTGTATATATATACACAAATGTTTATATATGTATATATGTTTATCATGTCTGCATAATTATGTACAAAATCATTTAGTTTTTCCATATATAACTTAAAAATTAACAAATAGATGATATTACAGGAAAATATATGCATGGCCGTAAATAAAGAAATATAGTACAAGACAGACTAGTTAAAAAATAGCATGCATAAAAACAGAAAGGAGTGAGTGTGACAAAGTTACCAGAAGAACTCATATTCTCCAGCAAGCTCAGTAAAACCTAACAGCTGTTTTCTTATAAAACTGCACAAATTTGCACATTCTTGCTAATAACAGAAGAACATTTCTGCCAAGCAATTTGAAGTGGTTTATTCAAATCCAGCACACAAATTGCTGCGGATGACATTTCACCTAAAAAAAAAAAAAATTCCCAAGATTTAATTTAGACACAGACTTATAAGTGTGACACAAACAAAGCTCTAATTACACGACAATTAGCAAAGACGTAGGTCAGGAGTTGCGAAGGAGCCGCTGTTCTGGATATGCCAAGCTTTCAGAGGCTAAACTAACACCAGCGCGACCTTGAAATTCTGTACGTTATTGTTTACAAAATGGATCGAGATCTAATTAGAGGGGGAACTTCGCTCCTGGAGAAATGTGTTTTTTCCAGATAAAATAATAATAAAAAAGAGCCTTTAATCTCACGCAAACGACTACATGCTGCCTTTGGCAAAAGAGTCTTACAAAAAAAGAAAAAAACACAAAAAAATCATTCACAAGAACAAGTCACCATGTAGCAGGATGTATGGGGGAAAAATATCTGATTTAATAAGAGTTTGCTGGAAGCCAAACACACAAAGAAAGACGTGAGGACTTGATTTGATTTAAAAGTGGAGCGCTAATGAATACGGCTTTCGCTTATTGTTTATGTTCAGTGGGAGATATGAGTATGTAAAAAAACATTATCAATACTGCAATAAAATATCGGCCCAATGCCATGCTTAGCATCTTGTAAAATAAATACTTTAATACTGTTATGCTAGCAGATGATACCCAGAGACCTAGCAGTTTATATACAAGGGTAAGTCAAAAATAACCCGCACTCCGGTTATATTAAAACGTCTGTTGGCCGGACTGTCTTATAAGCACTTTTCCTTTAAGTCTCCTGTCTCCCCACTCACTGCTGTGCAGGTCTGAATGTGTTACATCAGTTCATTTGTAACTGTGTTGTGAGCCTTACTTTTGATTGCATTAAAGAATGCAATCACATTTTGTGGTCTGAGGGTGTACTGTACCTCAACCAAATTTTAAAGCGATACTCTAAGAAAGAGTAACGTTTTTTAAAGGGAATAATTACTGGTGACAAGACACGGATCCATCACTACTATTCAGCAGAGTGAAATCACTGACCGAGAACAAGTTAACCAGTTAAAAACAAGTTAACGCTTACACTTTTCTGGGATTCTCAAGGGCCAAAAGTAATGGAACACTATCAGGAAAAAGGTTTAAAAATCAGCAATGCTCGTTGAAGAGAGACGTTTATTGACGAGCTAAAGACTAAACTTTTAATTAAACGCAGAGGACTGATATCCAGTATGCACGTCCTCACACTTCTGCCCAAACTGTCGACTTGGCTAATCCTCCCTATACTCCTGATCTCATTCCATCAGATTTTTACCTGTTTGGTCTCCTGAAAGCAGCCCCACAAGGACGAAGATTCACTTCTGATAAAGAAGTGAGGACAGCAGTACATTCGTGGCTCACAGCTCAGCCTAAAACATTTTTAATAAGGGAATATGAAAGCTTGTAGACAGATGGACAAAGTGTATTTTCAATGCAAGCGTGATTACAATCTACAGTACAAATAATAATAATAATAAAAAAAAACATAAACCCCGGCACTAAACAGAGGCTAAGTGAGTATTAACATCTGCAACTGAGTTAAGTAACACATTTAATTGAATAAATATGATATTGGTCATAAGACTGCAGTTCATTACAGGTAATACAAGCGGGAGTTTATGTAGTGCTTGTCAATAGTTAGGTGCTTTATTTTTATAATTTTGTGAAGATAAGTAATTTTTTGCAAGAATCCTTTAAAAGAGTGCAATTATTTGGCATAACCTGGATAAATATGATAGTATACAAGACTGTTATGTTTAATAGTTAAATATTAAATGTAGCTAGCTCAAGCAGTTAATTTAAAAATCAGCTCTAATGCTGTAAAGAATGATGGGTGTGTTTTTCATTCTAAAAAACACATACTGATAACTAGGATGCGTCACTACTGAAACTGGAAATACAGTATCAGTCGCATAGCAAGTCCATAGCAGCATTGTTCGACGGAGTGTGTCATTAATCGAATTAGCGTCAGACTAGCTGCACACTTTATCAAATTTTACAAGTCTCCGTTTGGCCCGAAGTGAAAGTCAATTTGAAATTACTATGCAGACATCATCAATTCATAAATAAGTGTCTAAGCTGCTGATGATAATGTATCACACAGCCAGAGGGTTGGCATGCTAAACAAATAAATCTAGTCTTATACATATTAAAAAAAGACTGCATTTCGTCACATCATCAAATGTTTTCTTAAGTGAACAGCAGAGCACATTAGCGGAGATGGTGGATCGCATTCACAGTGTGTTTTTGTGTTTGTGTGTTTGAGAGGTAGAAGTCCAGCACACGTGTTAACACGAACAAGAAATCTTTGTTGCTTGCTATCTTGCTTTTAGTTCGCACATGAAAGAATAAAGTTGGAAAACATCATATTAACAATTACACGCATTTTTAATTATGTTACAGGAGAAATTCTAACAAAAGTCAAGATATTAAAAAACATTCTACAAACCAATAAGCGTTTTTTTTTTTTAAATATAGGTTTGAATGTTCTTTAAACAAATATGAAAACATCTCGGCTTGTGTCTGGTGCCCCATGAACGCGTGTTGCATCACTTTACCTGTGGAATCTCTCGCTGCTCCTCTATAAGAAACGACCTTTAAGACAGCACTCTGACATTCAGGCCGTGGAGTCCTGCTGCTCGTGTGGAGGAACACTTTAAATAAATAACATTATTCATGCAGATGCTGTGTGTCGACCTTCCGTACCGCAGCACACGCTAGGACGCGCTCTCAGCCAGTGGGACTCCGTTTATGGAAAAGCCTGATCGCTTCCACTGAACGCCGTCACTGAATGTAATATCACCTGGCTCCTGGAGCGGGTTTCAGCTGAGGCCGGGACAAATCAGTGTGCGGAATAAACACTCCATGAATATTTTATAAAGTTAAGCTACTTATTCTAAGACGCTAACATTCCAATATTAAATATCTAATTCATAGGGACTTATGTTGGGATAATAAAAAAGTGAAGGGGTCAGGGGTAGCTCAGTGGTTAAGGCATTGGACTACGGTTTGGAAGATCCCAGGTTCAAACCCCACAACCACCAAGTTGCCACTGTTGGCCCCTTGAGCAAGGCCCTTAACCCTCAACTGCTCAGATGTGTAATGAGATAAATAAACGCTCTGGATAAGAGCGTCTGCCAAATGCCTAAATAAAGTTAGCAATGTTATGGAAGGAGTCTCCAGTTTCAGCATTTTGTAACAGTTTAAGCAAAAGCATGCCTACTTTAGTATGTGGATACCTCTTTGAAGGTAGCTACTTTTCTAGTTAATGTTAACTAGACTACTGGCAAAGTAAACGATGGTTTTAATCAAATAATATGTTACCTTAACTTAATTAACTTATTTAAATATTTGCACTTTGCTAGCATACTTTCGACGCAGCAGCTAGTCTTTTAGATCAAATATTATTTAGCTTTATTATTTTTTTTAATTATAGAGTTTACTTAGGTAATGTTAGCTAGCTTCCTAGAAAAAAAAACCCATAATATTGGATATTAATATAACTAACATCCTAGTTATATATTAGTTATTAGCTAAAGTTTTAGATAGTAATTTAATGGTACTAGCATCTTAGCAAAAACCTAATAGACAGTCGATATTAGATGGTAATTTAATGTTAAATTAGTAGCTTCTTAGAAAGAACATAATAAATAGCTAATATTAATTAGCAATTTAAATGTTAGCTAGCTTCTTAGCAAAAATATAATACAGTAGATAGCCAATATTAGATAGTAATTTAAAGTTAGCTAGCTACTTAGCAAAACATAATAGATAGCCAATATTTGATGGTGATTTAATTTTAGCTAGCTTCTTGGGAAAAGATAGCTTATGTGTTATGTAATAATTTTATATTAGACATAGCTAGTGTAAGATATTGATTTATTGTTAGCTATAGTTTTCTGGCAAAACATATACAAAAACATGACGTATATCTAATGTGAACATATTGTTAGCAAATTAGGTGCAGGTTTGAATGAGCTTTGTAAGGTAGATTAGTGTAAGCTAATGTGTTAACCTAATTTGGCCACGGCAGATTCGTTTGTGTGTATTTATACCTATATGTAACTGCACTTATATTTATTAATGCTTAGGGCAGTATTGATTTGTGAGCTCACAACTAGTTTATACAAAAAAAAAAAAAAAGAAGTGCTGTTAGTTTATTAATGCTTCATAATCCCCTTTTGCATGTACAAATAGTTTTAACTGGGATTTATTAATGTTTTAAAATAAATATCGGGTCACCTTGGATTGGTTTTTGAACAAGTTCTCTCACATTCACTTGATCCTTAAAACATCCCGGAGCTCGTCTCCCAAACTTACACTCGAGCTAAATAAAGTGTTTTAATGGCCATTAAGACGACTACAGAGATTCTTCCAAGGACGACAGAGTCAACAAGGGCATGTTAGACGTAGCACTGGACTGCTTGGCTCCGTGTGTGTGTGTGTGTGTGTGTGTGTGTGCTTGTTTTTTTTTCTTCTCCATTTTAAGTGATGGACAGCGGTTCAGAGGAAGCTGACAGGACACAGAGAGAGGAGAAAAACCCTGCGGGTGTTAACGTTCGGAGAAACGAACGCCTGTCGAGTGATTTTGATTGCGTAGTAACAGACATGAGGGCCATTTCACCCAGCACACGGCCATCTCCTGTCCATCTGTCCATTTTGCAGCTCAGTCTTCCCCCGCTTCCTGTCTTAAATGTCGAAAAAAATAATTGAGCTAAAAGCTGATGCCAAATGTCTGGACAAGGTTTAAGGGATGTCGAAGTGTCTCTGGGATGAAACCATGGAAATCTGTCTTCTCAGTTTCATGAAGATTGATGTACAGTTTTTTTTTTTTGTCAATTATTTCAAATTAACGTGACGCATCAGATGTAAAATTTAAACACATAATGAACAGCATTAGTGAATAGCTGAAGGAAGACTTAATAGACTTCTTATTTACCAGTTCAATAATGCTGCATTAGTGAATTATGATTCTTGTTTTTCTTACTCTTGTTTTTTCTCTCTCTTTCTCTCTCCACAGGTAAGTTTGGAGATCTTTCCCTCAAGCTTGAGCCTCGTCCTCAGCTGCTCTGTGACTCACAGGTGAACAAACATCTACGTAAAAGGAAAGCAGTAAGAAGCATCCAGCCTCTCTTCCTGAGAGGTTGCAATGATCTGCTGTTAGAAGAAGATACCAGATTATTCTCTAAAAGATCTGATTCAGAAATCGATGCTGATTAGAGTGCTCAATGCTCTTCTTCACATGCAGCTTTAATCCAATTTCCTGCTACTTCACTCAGTATAGATTTCTCTCCATGTCTGTGTAAAGCGATGCTCCCCAATCATCTACTCCTACCTCCAACATACACCGTACTCCGACAGCCATGCACTGAGCACACACACACACACACACACACACACACACACATACATACACACACACACACACACAGTTACAGGACTTTTTATGGTGTGATGTTTACAAAGGACTCAAGATCTCCAGTAATAATGTAAAAGGCAAATACATTAGGCCACTAATAATTGTGGGTGAAAATTTGTAAAAAATTATATATATATATATATATATGTGTGTGTGTGTGTGTGTGTGTGTGTGTGTGTGTATATATTGCAGCAATGCAATAAGCTAGTTAATCATTTTCTTTTTTATTTAATTTTGCAATTCAAATATAATTAGAGTCCCCTAAAGTCCAGTTTACATATAAACCAAAAATTTTATCAGTTCACCTTTTTTAAATGTTTAACTATTTTATTTTATTTATTTATTTATTTTTAATTATCTTTGGTTTTACATTTTTTATTTAAGTTTAATTATGAAAACATTTATGTATGTGTTTGTTTGTTTAGCAATTTTTGCACTCCATTTTACTTTGTTTACTTTTTATTTTAGAAAATAAAAATCCACCAAAATCTACACCACAAAAAAGTTTTAGGTTTTTGCTGTTTTTAAAATAAAATAACTTTTAAAATTGCTGTTTTTCAAATGAAATAATAAAAAAGTATTTTGCTATTTATAAAACTATATATTTCATTTAAAAAATATAAACATAAAAACCTTCTGTTTATTTGTTTTCTTTCTTTCTTTTTTGTTAGTTTTACTTTTCTTATATATTTTTTTTATTCAGATACCAATTTGATGTTATATTTAAAGTAAAAAAAGTTTAGCTGCACCATTTTTAGTGTCTATTTCAAAACATATTTTGTGATGTTTTTTTTGTCATTAAACATTTAATTTTTCTTTTCATTTTCTTTTCTTTCTATGTTAATAAAATAAAATTTCCTCCAAAATTTAGGCTCCTGAAAGTTTAAGGTAATAGTTGGCAAGAATACTTGCCATTTTTTACTCATGAAAATTCTACATATTTAAATTAAAAAACATTTAAAATCAATATAAGAAAATAACTTATTAGTTTTGAGCAGAGGTTCAGTTTTCATTTTAACCAAAAATGTATTTTTTTTTTGTTTTTTTATTTGTTTATTTGTTTGCTGGTTCCTTTGTTTCTCTGTCTTTTTTTTTTTCTAGTTTCAGCAGTCTTCAGCTTCACCGTTCATTAACCTCTCATATACGACAATCCAAAACGATGCTACATTCAGAAGTTTCCCCATGGAGAGATCGTTATCCCCGCTGGTCCCCTGACAGCCGAACCACAGCCAATATTTGCGCTGTCCAACCCCATGATGAATATTAATATTATGTGTCATGGGCTAAAAGAATATTAGTTTGAAGTGCTGAGAAACACAGCGTGCCTCACAAACAGATAGTGCTATGCTAACATGCCAATATGGGTCACACTGCTGTATGGGAGTTATGTGAAATAAAAGCACAGATGGCTAAAATTAAGCTTCATCTGACATTTGGAGATAAAACTTTGAAGTAGAAATGTGTAACAAATGCAAGTTCTTTAGAAAATATTCTGAAGATGAACATTAGATTTTTCAGGGGATGAAGAATCAATGACCTTCACTGTAAGTCATCAGATGTCTGGTAATATTTCTACAACAACCTACAGTGATGTGAGGGATATGTTCTAAAAGAGCAACGCGATCACTGAGAACAGGATGAAGGACCAGAAATGTCAGTTTCTATTTTAATTTCAGCTTTTCAGCACTGACTTTGCTGCTGACACTAAACTTTCACTTTAGCAGATTTATTTTATTTTACTTTATTTTATTTATTTGTTTTTAAGTTCGCTCTGAAACATTGTTTACTGACACTTTTGACTAAATTATGAGTCAAAACAGGATGATTCTTTCTTAATGACTTTTGCATTTGGCTCTTTGCTAAATTCTCATTTAAAGCATCTGAAAGGCTATTTAGCATTCACAGCAGCTGCAGCACACTCGGCCGCAGTCATTTGAAGTAAATTAAAATGAGTAAGAAGGCCAGCTGAAATCATGAAACGTTAATGAAGGGCTTTAGAAAGAGATTTTTTTTTTATAAACTAAAAAAAAAAACTTCTATTATAATATGTTCTATTTAAGTTTTCTGACTGGTTTCGTTTGGATTGCTGTTATATTTATTATTTTGCATTGAGAATGGTTCAGTTTTTTTATAAAGTCATTTGTATATACTAAGCTAAAAGCTTTTCACAAGAAAAAACAAGTGTTTATAAATATCAAGACAAAGTGCGTGCCTAAAACAAATCTGAACTCACAGAACTTTCCTTATTCCTCCTGATGATCAAAGAGCAAATTGTTGGTCAAGGCCTGAACATCTAGATGCACCATGGATAATTCTTTTTTTTATTAATTGAAGTTTATTCCTTCACTCAAGAAGCATGTTTGTACTTGACACTCTAATATAAGCTGGTGATAAATTGCTATAATCAAACTATATTGTGCTAGAAGGTCAGGTTGTGGTGGATTGGTCTCCCCCGAGCTTTATCCTCATCTAAAAATCTCATAAGATGTGAGAAATCCAGAGCGGTTTATTTTTTTTTGCTATAAGAGTGGTGTATCCGAGTCGGAAGCAGGTGGCCTGTACAAGGCAGAAAAATGCTTTTGTTTCATTGCTTTGTTTCTGCTGACTTATAACTTTTGTAGTATGGTTTACCTGAACATTTGGTTCGGTTTAACACCTGATGGTTTGTTGGTTTCTTACACTTTAATTGTAATTTCTATTTTCAGCGAGAACTGAATGTCTTTTAGGTGGCACAGTGGCTTAGTGGTTATCACTTTCTCCTTGCACCTCCAGGGTCCGGGTTCCCATGGTGTATAAATGTGCGACCCTCGCGACCCTATATATAAGGGGTAGCTTGCCAGTTAAGGTGTTGGACTGCTGATCAGAAGGTCTCCGGTGCAAGTCCCAGCACTGCCACACTGCCATTGTCAGGCCTTTGAGCAAGGTCCTTCACCTCAACGTCTCACAACTGGGTGTCAATCTGGCAACCCAACACACTAAGAAACTGCCACTAAAATAGGGGCTATACTGTAGCTAGTTGGAAGTATTTATCACCCGATGTGCCTGATATCACGTACATGGACTCTATCCCTACACGTAGATAATAGGAAAAGTGATATAACATTTTGCTTAATGCTTTAATAACAAAAAAAAGATTATTGAAGTTAATTAACAAAATTTTTGTAAAGGTTGGTTTGGACAAGAACTTCCTAGAATTCCTGAAAGTTATTTTTTTTATCATTATGAAATATACCCTGTGTTGTTGTTTCAGGTAGAAAATACGATTTTTAGACTTGTAATTAATGATTATGGAGACTTCATGAAAGTCCTGTATTACGATATAAAAATCATGGATGTCCATTTGTCATTTAGTCCCATATGTACCACATACAGTCATTTCTAACTTTTATACCACAGCATTTTATGCAAGTGCCAAGGAGAACCCTTGGATCTCCAAGGAGATGAGTTTGCCCAGGTTTGACTCTTTCCAAAAGTGGTGCCACAAAGTCTAAAGCGCACAGTTGTGTAAAATGTCTATGTACAACATTGCAGCTCACTGTAAGTAAGAGGCTCAGACTCTGATCCAGCATGACGATGCCCCAGTGAGATTCACATGAAGACATGGTGTGTTAAAAGTGTGTTGGAGTGGAAAAACTCGAGTATCCTGCACAGAGCCCTGACTGAACTCAACCCCATGAACCATCAGCTTTGGGATGAACTGGAACTGGAGCCTCCTTGATGTTTCTGAGCTCACTAATGCTCTTATAGCTGAATAAACGCAAATCCTCATAGCCATACTCAAAAACCTAGTGGAATGCCTTTTCTGTTATAAAAACCTTTTGGGATGTATGACAGTATATATGGATGT
Organism: Clarias gariepinus; assembly: GCF_024256425.1. Taxonomy (NCBI): domain Eukaryota; kingdom Metazoa; phylum Chordata; class Actinopteri; order Siluriformes; family Clariidae; genus Clarias; species Clarias gariepinus. Next base: position 32,465,261 of record NC_071110.1, on the reverse strand, counting down.
GCACATACTTTAGCCATGTGTGGGAGCAACGTTGGGGAGGGGTAAAGTAATAAAGTACTGTATACTGATTTCATTTCATCTAACCCTTATGGAAAGTTCCCCATGAGATTTCCATCACTTATCAATTATAGGTAATGAAATCAGACACCGTCATATAAAAAAGCAGAGTTATTTAATGCAGTCCATTGTAACGGTCATGTGTTAATGGAGATCTTTTCCTGGCATGATAAATCATCCATTATGTGGATGTAGATGGCCAAAATATTCATGTCTTAAAATTTTTTTATCTGAACGAAAAGAAATCCATTATAATATTAACATGCTAATCAAAATTTCATTGTGACCGAACTCTGATTAACCCCGATTCCAACCCCGGCTCAGAGTTTCACTCAGTGGTGTACATTCAGCGCCGTCTCCTCTCTCAGGCCTTTAGCTTTGCCTGTGGCCATTTTTTCCTATTTCTGGCTCACGACCACTTGGAAAAGATCCTGTAATGACTTAATTACCTCTGTGCTCTGGGTTTTCTTGCCTGTCCTTGCAGTTTCCTATTTAACCCACCGGGGTTGGGGGGTTTAAAGTGGAATAACAGTGTTTGAAGTGAAACTACAGAAAGTTTACCACCGATCAGAGGAATCACGAGCCAGGAATGTGATCACGGTTCTGTTTGCAGAATTCGCGAATCCTAAAAAATGCCAATCTCATACTCATCTGTGGTAGGAAGAGTGATGGAGGATGTTGTATGTGTGTTGATGCTTCTAAGCAGCATGCTGAACAATGCTGCATGTTTTGCTTTACTGTACATCAGCAATGAAATGGTAAATTAAAAATAACAAGGCTGACCTGGCCTAGTCTTGCTGCACTGCACAACATTTATCATGCAAATGTCAGGGGTACAGCATCTCTGATGGGAAGGTAGAATTGGATCGGCCTTCTGTATCTCACTGCTAAAGAATAATGCCTCGGTGCCTGGAGGCCTGCGGGCTTTCAGAGCTGTCTGGAGCTGAAATATGAGTCCACTTTGTGCTTTGTGAAGCCTCTCGTATTGCGGGTAAATGTAAATTTCAACAATGGGTAAGCAGTCAGTCATGTATGGTCCAGAAGTCACACCTTGACTGAAAAACATAAAGATGTAAAGTACATTAAAAGACACTTGGGCAACTTTGTGGGTCTTGAAAGAGACGCTGTACAGTAGCTCGCAGATAGCTAACAGAATTAAAATTGGCAGGCAAAGTATTAAACAAATTGGAATTAAAGTAATAAAGTAAAAAAGAATTATATCTCAGAACTTGATGTAGATGTTAACTTGGGTTTAAACTTGAACAGACAGATTTAATGAGGATTAGGGTCGTTTGGCGGCACTTCCGCATTTGCATAGACAAGAACCCGTGTTGACATAGGTGTCACAAACCGTTTAAATGGTCTGGAAAGTTCCTTATTTAGCTTTAATGAAAGTCATATTCATCCTATTTGACAATCCTAATGATTTAAAAACATCTCATAATTTATATTTTACCTGTTTTGACTGCATTTCCTGAACAAACTAATATAAAACACATTAAGAAAATATGACTTTGACATATATTGTTTTTTTTTTTTTGTATCATTAAATCAGTACCGTTGATGAAGGAAAGCAGCAAAATGGTGAAAGACAAATAAAGGCCACACTGCAAAGTATTCATGTTTTGAACGAAGTATTCATTTTTTTTTACTACTCTATATCTTGTTTTAGGTTGTTCTGAGTGTTTAATCAGCACTAAATGTGCCGCTAGGTATGAGAAGATTCTTATGAAAACATTTTTTCAAAGATCATGATTAAAATAAGACTCAGATGAAATTGTGTTTCTTGAAGTTAAGCCAGCAGGTTTAATTTGTTCAGCGCTTCCTGTCGTAGTTAAGTAAAAGATAAACCAAACTACAGTAATTAAATATTCCTCTTTTTAATCACCCTGGAAAAAGATGATCCACTATGTAAAAATAAATATGATTTATACTTACAGTATGAAACAATAGAAAGTGGTCATTTGTGCAGTAAATGCATCTCTTTCACCATCCCTGTCATGAAAAACAAATTCTTTGTGCCTTTGGATGTAAACAAAATGTGTACATCCTTGTCACATCTTACGTCGTCTCTCATTTTTTAATCTTGAATAGAAATACCTTCTCCATCAGACATTAACTAGAATGTTTCTCCAGCTTGCATCCATTGCATCCTGGTAGAACGTTTAATGATGATGCTGATGATCGTACACTTTCCACATCAGGGCAGGAAAAAATGCTCAATAGGGTTGAAGAGAAAATAGAGTAATAAAGGGTTTTTCTTGGATGTTCTGCAACAAGTTTGTGTTTGCATGTGAGTAGCGGAACACTGCATTGACCCATGCATTCCTAAATGTCCTCATCCCTCTCTCTTATGTTTTCTTACTGCCTCAACAAGGAACAGTTGTTATGTCTAAAATTAAAAATAGGAGGACCGGCCCAGCATTTCTGCATTGTTGCAAAGAAGTTTCCCATAGATACACCGGACAATCATAAAAACACAAGTACTCTTTAGACTTTTCTTTTGTCACGTTTTATTTTATGATGAAATTTGATTTAGTTAAATAAGAAAATAAACTTGGGAGTTTCAAACGCTGCATTCATCCATTTTTCTGAGTGATTGTAGTGCGTTATACCCCTATCTCACCTATGCGGTTTTGTGCGATGGCCGTAAGTAGGGTTCAGCATGATTCACCGAAGATTTTTGCTCTGTGATTACGTTATCATCTGTCCCTGTGAAAAATTAAACATGCAATTTTTTTTTTGCCGGTTCTCGCGGAAGCTTGTGGTCCATGCAGAACTTTGTGGAAGGTTAGCAGACCATCGCGGCAGCTCGCGGTGCCTAACATCGCATCTCACTGTGAGTCAAACCGCATAGGTGAGATAGGGGTATTAGGCACCGTGAGCCGCCTCGAGTGACCGCCCGACATTGCGTGAAGATCTGCAAGGTCCGCGAGCTTCGGCATGTCAAACATGTTTAATTTTATCGCGTGGTAAGATGGAAACGTAATCACAGCACGAAAAACTTGCGTTGAATCATGATGAACCGTACCTACGGCCACCCTGCGAAACTGCTAGGTGAGATAGGGGTATTAACCTCCACTGTCATCTCATTTTATTCATTCCATAAGTGCGCTATACAACCTCAACAACTCAAATGCTTCACATTGTTTCTAAAGCTGGTGAAGAGTGTTATCAGCTGTTTGTCAATCATCTCACCGTCACTACAGGTTACATGAAAATATTAGCGACAGTTTGGTGATTTAATTTATATATTTGTCTATTATGGCGTGCTATTGATAAGTTAACCCATGTCAAAATAAATGTTATTGAACGAGTTTTGTGCAATGTTTAATTTGCATAGAAAGTGGCGTCTTTTTTAACGCAAAAGGTGTCAAAAATCGATTCCTGAGCCACCGATGTCAGATAATTCAGGACCTTTACTGTAGACAGCGCCTTGTAACGTCGAACGTAAGAGGCAGCGACTTAAGAAGACTCCTAAGGGACAGTTCGAGAAATACACTTATAAAAGTTAACACTTTACGTAAGTCTTCTTAGCGCGCTAAGAGTGTGCGTTATCAAAAAACCGGGCCCTGATTTCTGCTGTACTAAGATAAAAAGGATAGAAAAGCAGACCTTGGTTTTAATAAGCATGCCAAGCTGGTGCAGAAGTGGAGGATTATCGCTAAGCTTTTGAACATGCTGCGTGTATACATTCGAAAATAAGATGTCATTTTGGATTTGTACTGTACTGTATAAAAAGAAAATTGGAAGATTTTAGAAAGGTGTTAATTGACTGTATACAGTATTCGGGAAAAAAGAGCAGGAATTGTGTTAATGGTACAAAACAGAACAGACAGACGTTGTGATAATTGTTTTTTTTTTTAAGTTATTGTGACTACAGGTTGTATCAAAATATACTGTATGAGTGATTGTTAAAAGAAACAACAGCATCAAAATCTGTTATATACATTAAAATGATAGAGCTCATCTTTCCAAGGGAAAATTATTGTGCTGTAATATTTTACATTAATTTGCTATGATTATGTGCAAATTTCTTTGTTTTGTAAAAAAAAAAAAAAAAGGTTTAGTAAATAAAAAAGCTTGTTTACATACTGTATACAGTATATTTACAAAAATTACACTTCTCTGTCTAAACCTCAACAGCAGACAGTTTCTACGTGTGAATTTAATACAGATTCTAACAGTAGCAATTAACTTTAGCGAACATGACAAAGGTAACTGAACGCATGCGAACATGAACATGTACTGTACACTGTGGTCTCTTTTGTAACTAGCAACGACCGTCTCCTCCCACGGCTGGAAGAATGATCATTTTTTTATTATTTATTATTATTATTTATTATTTATTTATTAATTTTGCAATCACTCAAATCCCTTGTTCCAACCTGTAGTCAGACTTTTAAAGACCACAATTATTAAAACATCTGTCTGGTCTTGCTCAAACCCATTAACACAATTCATGTTGTTTTCACGAATGTAAAACCAGGATATACTTGTTTTTTCTTCTTCACTTTTTAAATTTTTTAATTCTCAACAGTACTTTGTAGCCAAATGTGAGGATAATAAACCATAAAGATTGTGGACAGTCCTGAGTAAACGAGATTTACACTTAGATATTTAAGTTTATTCTGGTTTAGAACATCAGCTCTGTTAACTTCCAGGTTTCGGTGTTAAATCTCATATAGCACAAAAATTAATTTATAAATATTTTAATTACATTTATTTTTTGTTAAGAGTGAAAGTGGAATCAATGGAAAGCTTATATTTAAAGGTTTGTTATTTGAAGGATTTATACCAATTAAATGCAAAGTAATGTTTGTACAGAACATGCTGGATATAACTGCCAATAAATTTCCGAGTCAAACTCTTGGAAATAAATAAAACAACGTTATTCAAAATCACTTTCAGCTTTTCGGAACGAGCTTCTTAAACTCATTTTCATTACAGTCACCTGACGGATCCATCCACGCCTAGATCTCCGTCATCCATCACTATCTGTTGATTTTATAACCCGGTGCACAAACATGACCCGTCTTTGTCTCAACATGGGGGTTTAATGAGGCAGAATAATGACGCCTGTATCTCTGACACCGATCTCTGCTCTACATCAGCTTGTCATTCACATTCCTGCTCAGTCGGCCGGCTTTGGAACGCTGCTGCTTATATGATTTGAATTTTTATTTGTTTGGTTTCGCAGCTTCCAAAAGCCATTCTGGAAGCGGAGCTGTCGCGAACAGATTGTTGGTTTGCAGGATTCCTTCTAATCGTTAGCAAAACAGAGATCCAGAGCCAGAGTTCCTGTTCTCTGTCTGCCAGGAGAGCGTTCTGGCACGGTGAAGACTTTGAAGAACCTTTAATTGGTTTAAGTGGCTCCTTCAATAAGACACAGAATTATTTGATGTGCCCACTTAAGGTTTACAGCATGTCCAGTACCAGTCTGTCGACAAATGTTGAAAGTGAGACATTTCAAAATGTCATGCCAAATTTCGGCTCATTTTGAATTTCATGAGACCTACGCATTCCAAAGAAGTTGGGACAGTTAGCAATAAGAGGACGAAAAAGTTAAATGTACATATAAGAATCAGCTGGAGGACCAATTCGCAACTTATTAGGTCAATTGGCAACGTGATTGGATATAAAAAGAGCCTCTCAGAGTGGCAGTGTCTCTCAAAAGTCATGATGGCCAGAGGATCACCAATTCCTCCGATGCTGCGGCGAAAAATATTGGTGCAATATCAGAAAGGAGAGACTAGATTGAGTTGTTTGTTTCTTTAAGATCAGACTGCTACAGGTAAGTATGTAAGTAAGTCTTTTTTAGACAAGATTATTCAGGATATTATTATTTTTCGATTCTTTTTCAGTTTTTTTTTTATTTTTAGTTTAGTTAGTGTCCTTGGTTTTTCCATTGTTTTGCAAAATGTGTTTATTCGAAAGCTTGTTTCAAAAGGCAAAAGCGTGTAAGTAGTTAGAGTAATGATGTTAGAAGGCATAGGATATGATTAGGTGTGTGTGTGTGTGTGTGTGTGTGTGTGTGTGTGGGCGTGCTCGTGCCCTGTGATGGGTTGGTACTTCCAGTCTGTACCCCACCATGTGCCCATGAGTTCCCATGATGGCACTGAAGTGCAGTAAGATCGTTTATGTAAAGCACGTCTATTGTGTTATTTCTTGTGTGAGTGGAATCATGTTTTCCCCAGCTTGAATTTGAACAAAATTTTTTTTTTTTTCCCAGCACATCATCATCCCGTGTTGTGGATTTCACTGATATCAAACAACCAATAGACCGGATTTCAGCTGGTGTTTGATGAATTACAGGAAGATCACGAGTGCTGTTTTTGCCTTTATTGATTTCCTGAATCGATCCTGTATCATGAACGATTAGGGTTTGACATCACTGATGACCCAGCAGACACACAGTCAGGTAGCAGTAATAGCGTGGCTGTGTCGGGGAATGACCTGTAGGATTAGACGTCTAGCGGTCAGGATTGTGATGTAAATGTGGACATGATGACGATTCAATAATGGATGAATATGCAATTTTTTTAGATTTCTTGTAGGAGGGTCCACAGAGCATCTGACTGAAACTGGCCATGTTCGTTAACATTTATATAGTCATGATCCATACACTACAGGGTTTTTTTTTCATTTGAAACTTTTTACTGAGCTCTAAAGGAGAAATAAGTGAACATATGAAAAATGAGAAGGAAAAAAAAACATGGCACATCATTGAATGTGAGTGATTGTTACTCTAAAGAATGACTCTTTCTTTTTTTCTTTCCCCAATGAGGCCTTGCCCCCGCTGCCTCTCGAGCTTTCTCTTGGTTTTGAAAAAGCCTTGATGCTCGCCTACAATCAGAGAGAAATAAAAGTAGAAGGAGAAAAGACCTGAAGAGAACAGAACCTGATTGCAGAAGCCACCCCCCCCCCCCCCACCACCACCACCAATAAATAAATAAATAAATAAATAAATAAATAATGGAAATATAAAAGACACCACAAGAACTTTTCGCTCATCAGAGCCTGAGGGAAAAAATACTTTTGAGATTAAATACTTTTGAGTGACCTGTGTAATCATAACTAAGTCACAAATATTCAGTAATTATATTAATTGTATTTTTTTTGCCAGCCCCTGACAGACGGATATTATTGTGCCGTTAATTACTCCACAGTGAGAAAGTGAGATTAACGACTCGCGAAAACACAAAGCCTTTAGACTTCTTTAGTCACTAATTAAAAATATGCATCTATAATTAGGATTGAAAATCATTCCTAATGAAAAGCCTTAAGCGAAATCCACAACGTATGAAATGTTCCCTGGGCAACGTTTTGTAAATACACGTGTTCGAAGAACTATTACAGGGCTCCTTTTAATACACTGTTAATACCTTAACGCGAACACTCTATACCGAAGGTCTACTGAAAAAAAAGAGAGAAATATAACATGTTCTGGTGGTCATAGAAACTCTACAGCAGGTCATCACACCATCGGCATGTTGATTATTTCCTTTGAACAGCGCAACAAGTCGGGTTTTAATGAGCCATCCGCCCAGTAAGAACGCTTATTAAGACGAGTAGAAGCTGGAGAAATGGCAAAGCTCAAAACAAAAGGTGTAGAAGGTGAAATTCAGGAGAGTTCCTCTTGGGGAAAGAAGAATCAGTGCTGTGACCCCTAAAGCTGAAACTCTACCGGAGCGACAGCATCGATCTCCTGCAAAAATGAGCAAAATACTACAGAGAGAGATTTAGTGTCAGTCAGAGGAGAAGTCTGGAAAGAATGAGAAATTAAGCTATTGTCCAACTTCATCACACAGCAGCAGAGCCTTGAAAAGGACTTTACTCTTCAGCAGCTGGTCCATTTCACAGGAAAAGAATAGAAACGGCTGTGGGTTTGTGGCTAGAAACTCTGTCGAGCTCTTCACTTCGGCTGGCACATTTTACCCCCCAAATTTTTTTTTAATGGATTTAGTGATGTTTCGGGTGTTGGCTTAGTGATTATCACAGTGGCCTCCAGGTTGGGTTTCAAATCTCGCCTGGAGTTTTAATGTTCTTCATTGCTGTCGAAAACATATCAGACCAATGTTGTTTTTGAAGGTTGGGATACCTGCATAGCTGTAGACTGAATAACCATGCCATGGTGTGTGCAGATACGATCGTTCACTTTGGTGACATCTTGACAGGAGCATCTTGATGAGAGACCACCAGCATTTATAACATCTCTGACATTTAACATCCCTTCACAGGACAACCGAAGTGCTTAACGTCCAATGATTATCTGAACGCTACACAGCTAACATTCCCGGAATGTTTTGGAAACAACTGTTCTCGAGGTTCCTTCAGGAACATGTGTGTTCATAAAGAAATCATGTGTTTGTTGACACGTGCATGCGGTGAAAGTGCATGTGATACTTATTCTGCATGTATCTTGTAAGGAGGTCACATTTGCAACTTTCCCCATTTTATATAAACAATTATGCAAATCATTGCATTTTACAAAATCAATTGTCAAATTTAGTTCTCCAGGAGACTTAGGTGCCAGTCCATCGCACGGCACACACAGGAGCATACAGTAGGTGATCTGATAGGCCACTCCCATAGGAAAAAATATTGTTGCTTGTTTGTTAATTTAGGATCAATTAATGTATTGTTAATTGAAATGAAATAATCCAATTCATTAGGTATATTTCCCAGAATTTATTTATTTATTTATTTATTTATTTTTGTTCCTGATCATTTTTCTCTACCTTTTTTCCGGTACTTTCGGCTCATCCGCATGCAGGTAGCGAGCACTTGAGGGATATAGAGCACTTGTGTTAAAATATTCCTGAGTGTTTTGCATGATACTAAGCTACTCAGGTTTTGCTTCATGTTTTAGAGAATTTTGCTGTTACTTTTTGTTTGAGAGAGAGAGAGAGAGAGAGAAAGAGGAAGAAAACAACACAGGGTTGAGATGTTACGTGTGAAAGCACTATTTTTCTTCAGCGTAAGATGGAGGAGCTGATAGGAAGAGGATGTTCTGACTTGTAGCCGCAGTGTGATAAGTGAAGAAGCTCTGGTGCTTTTTTTTGTGGAAAGACAAAAAAAAAAGGTTATTATTTTTATACATATATTCCTAAGATGCAGAGAAGGCTTGAAATTGGTGATATGAGTATTTTTCCCTCTAGACTTCCAGAGTTGGGAGTTTATTTGAATCCAGTGCAGAATTTCTCTTATTTACTATACAGTATTTCATGCCAAAGACAACATTTGTGGTCCGAATAATCAAGCTATCTTGTTTTAAAGAAATATTTTGCATTTCCCTGTAGCTATTTATGCCAGGTTTGGATAGGGATGCTCATTAGATTGTTTAAGATGTCCAGATTTGTCTGGTACCTCCATTTCTAACCTACCACTGCGTTTTAGTTTAGGTGTTTTTTCCCATTCTTTTTTTTTTTGTTGTTGTTTTTAATTAAGATGTACTCCACTGGAAAGTAGAAAGACAGTGAACCACATAGCAGACTAGCAAAGCTTTGGGCGAACACCATCGTTTATCATTATCTATGACAGCTAACAGCTATCAAGTGCTTCCAAGTGGTGTTGCACTGGATCGTCTACACACTCGCACATAGACAAAAACCAAGCAGTGTCTCAATTACCTGCAGAGACTAAAGAACAAAGCCATCCTGAGCCAGATTGTTGTTATGGTCACTGCAGCATCTCGGAATGCATAAGGAACCCACCGGAGAACATCTTCACAGTCTCCCTTCAATCCATAAAGCATTGATGGCCCTCCACCCATATCTTAGATTATTTACTCTCTTACTTTCCAGCCGGAAGTATAAGAGCATCAGGGCTACAGCCTCCTCGCAGAGTCAGTCAGGTTGTTCAACACCCACCTCTGCATTCACACTGACTGACAGGGAAGAGAGTGACGTGATCCCACACACTCCAACATTATGGTCAATTACACTCCCTCAAATTCCCAGTTGAGATTTGACCTCGTGATCATGATCGCCATCCTGAAATCCTCCTTTACTTTAACCTGACATGAACTGCCCTGCGTACATGCTGTATTGTGTTTTCCTGCACCTTACGCACATTTTTTTTTCACTCTATAAATTCTTGAAGTTCTAAGTTCAGCCTGGTTTTTATATTCCATCTTTTACAATATAAAAATTATATTTTAAAGGAGTCATACAGGCCTACATGCACTTTTTTAAGCTGTTTGGACTGAACTGTGTGTTAGGAGAGTGCGTACACAACCACTCTACGATGATAAAGAGCCGCCCAGTGGTTTTCTTTTCATTTATTACAATAACATCCCCCTTCTGAAATCAGGCCAATCGCAAATGCCTTGCCGTGTGACGCCACACCGACAGAGCCCGCTCCTACACAAGTTGATTGACACTGGTGTTTTAGTAAAGACCCGCCCCGAGTGAGAAGAAGCTGTCTGCCATTGTTTTTCGCCGCTGGAGCAAAATGGCGCCTAAGCGAGTGTTGTGTACGCGGGTCAATAAAAAGCAGGTTTTACTAGGAAGCTGCTCCTGAAAATCGGATCTGTACTAACGCTTTACACAATCCTTTTGAATGTTTAATTAACGTATAATACAAACTTTTCATTAGGACCCTAAGGATCATATTAACATTTAATGAAAAATAGGATGTGTAGGACCTTTAATATAAGAATATTTTGTTTATTTGATGTTATTGAGATGTCGTGATGTATACTTTTTGTGCTGAACTACAATTAACTTTTTAAGCTAGAGGGGTTTGTAAGAACAACAGAGACTATTTTCACTTTCACTCTTATTCCAAAGCAGGAGGTGTGGTGAATACTGCTTAATTACTGACTAGTACTTGTACTGCTTTAGCTGGTCGGGTTTACATGATCGAATTGTTAATTTTAGGAAGACTAAAAACTAAACTAAAAAACATCCTATACAATAAGACAGGAATCTGTGGTATCAGTCAGACATCTCTTAGACAATTTGAAGGGTTGGGAAACATTTCCATGTGAATGGATGGGTTTGTTGATGATTGTCTGTGGAATTGGGCAAAATCTCCTTTGGGAGTTGGGAAGCATTGATCAGAATTCCATCAGGAGTAAGGTTTTGCTACGGATTGCTCAGAATTCCATCCTGGATTGGTCAGAAGTCCTTAAAATTGGGCTGGATTGGTCAGAATTCCTGAACAAATAGGGTTATTTGGACAGAGTTTCTTTACAAATTGGTGAATTGGTCATTGCTCCTTTAACAAATGGGCTTGGATTGCTCAGGAATTCATAGAATTAGGCTAGGTTGGTCAGAATTCCTATACAAACAGTTGAATTAGTCAGTGGTACTAAAGGGTGAATAGGTCTTCACAAGTAGGCTGGATTGGTCAGAATTGCTTAACATTTGGCTGAATTCCTCCGAATTTAAGTTGAAGTGGGTGCGAGATGTCATATTTCCTATAGAAATGCGGAGAATTTGTCCAAATTCCTTTTAAGGACAGATACAATTGGTTAACTCTTTTTGGGGAGTCTGAAGGATTGGAAAAAGAGACTGAGAAGGATTGATATTAGATTCTTTTTTCAGGAGTGAGTGGGTTTGGTAAAACTTTTTTTGTGGAAGCAGGCACAATTGATTAGTGTTCCTTCAGAAGTGACTGCGACTGGTCAGACTTCAAATAGAAAGGGCTCCTTCCCTGTCTGAAAATCACAATTGGAGAGACCAGCAACGGTAAAATATACTGAAAGAATACCAGGACTTGGTCAGAATTCCTGTAGAGGACAGGACTACAGAAAATTCATTCGAGGGCAGAAATAATTGGTCTAACTTTTTGGGGAGCAGGCACGATTGGTCATAGTCTGTTCACCAGTCCATGGGATTGGCCAAAAGTCTTTTAGCGACAGATAGAATTGGTTGAAATTTCAAGAGCTGTAGGCTGGGCTTGGTCAGAATTCCTTCCGGGAAAGGCAGAAATGTGGTTAAACGTCATTTGCATACCTATCCCTCCTGCCTTCCACAGCAGTTCGGCAGCAGTTCTCGCTACTGCAGTATCCATGCTTTTGTCAAACCTATCAATCTTCCTTAAGGTATGTTTTAGCATGTCTTACTCTTTTTGCTTTCTCAACAAAATAACTACCTCCTGCCTCAGGAAAATGTCTGAATCGGCCAGATACACATGCCTGATGATGCTTATTTAGGTTGACGTTGTCATGGAAACAAGCTCCAGAAATGGTGGGAGGATAATGACAGGCAGCACTCGTGTTACTTACTGGATTGTAAAAGTGAATGGCATGTAATCATATTCTTAATACTTAAACACACATGCGTTCCGAGGATATTTCATTTCCTCCTTGTGCTCCTTATGTAATGCAGACTACATTCCTGGAAGAAAAAGGGAAGAATAAACTTAGCTGGAAAAGGAACATCCAGAGATATGTGAGATAAATTAAGTGGTACTAAAAAACATGGTTCAATAATTAGGAATGGATCTGTTCCCTGTGTGATTTAAATAACACAAAATTGCATTGTCTATTTGTTTTGATCATGAGGACAATAAATAGCACCCTGCAAGTCACAGGTTTATATCAATGCACTCGTTCTACTACATTTTCATTTCAATAGCATCGTTTCAGCATCAGATTTAATGCAGGTAACAACCTTAAAACTTTTTATTCATAGTTCCAACTCGTGACCTTGAGACTTCATGCGTTCAAAGAGCACGGATCAACGGAGAGGGTTGAATTTCCTGTCGCATTGAGAAAACGTGAAAGAAGCGAGCCGGCTCCTAGACATCCGTAAAATCAAAGATATGCTAAATGCTTTGATGAAATATGCATCATAAAGATCACATCGAAGCGTGGGTAAAATGTTGACAGCAAAGCACTTCAGAAACTTCGCACCATTGATGGGTTGTAATGTGTCCTTGTAAGATTTCTACATGTAACTAGTGCAAGAAGAGGATAAATTTCAGGACATTTTTAGGAAAAGTGTCAAAACTTTTGGTCTCAGGTGCGATATAAGGGTTTAATTATCTCTAGGATTTGACAGTTTAGTTTTTTTAGTGAAAAAAAAAAAGTGTAGGCAACAATCAATTACTATAAGTAATTACTAATTAATTACTAATTATTAACAAATTACTAATAAGTTTATAATCAATTACAATCAAAACAAGGACAGTCAACGGCTCTTTTTCTCATTTACTCACTCATTCTCTATAGGGCTTATTCTGTACAGCGTGGCAGGAGGCCTGGGAGCTATCCCAGGGGACTCTGTGGCACAAGGAGGGGTACAAATTGGATGGGATGCCAGTCCATTTCAGGGCACAAGCACAAACTCTCACTCGCACACTGCGCGCAATTTGGAAATGCCAGTTAGCGTAATCTGCATGTCTTTGGACTATGGAATGATTTCGGAGTGCCCGGAGCAAATCAACCAAGCATGGGGAGAACACCAAACCCTCAACTCTGGGGGTACCCTTTAACAATAATAATGTAAAAGAATTTACCTATGACTATAAGCAATGAACAAACTGTATCATTTCGATATCGTATCATGTATCATACCAAATTTAGTATTATTAATAAATATCAAAACAATCTAAATCGCAGCCTGAGAGTAACACTCCTAATCACAGTGTACACATGGTATCCAATAACATGTTTTTGTTGTTTACTTTACTTTTTACATTGTAGTTCTGCAGTGCTCTAACCTCTACCACAATTAAAATCCGCAGAAGATCCAATAGATATAGATCTCTAAAATGATTTGTGCCACAAGTCCCGCCCCCTTACCCACACCTCACAACCTAATAAGTGGACGACTCATGGAGCAATTCTTTTCAGGTAAATAAATAGTGTTTAAAGTAAAAACAAATGACATAAAGAGCGCTCAGAAGCATTCAAACACACAGAGTTACATATTTCCACATGATAGTTTTCATACATTTCCAGTTTTACCTACTTTTTTTTAATTATTATTATTATTCACATATAACTCGTGAAAAAAAGAAAAGGAAAACAAGAAAAAAAATTGGCAGACTTTTGTATTTGAGAAAACATTAATCCCGGTCCAGAATGTTTCTTGTGCTAATGTTGACCTTTTCCGTCATGATTAGCACAGCAGCCTGTAGTGCCGCATGCTCCACATTTATAGTCCAAGCTATCTCAGAAGTCCTTTATCTGTTACAGGATAAGGAGTCCTTTAGATCTCTACCCTTTCTTTGACACCATGCTCTCAACGACCTTAAAGATTAAGAGGTTTTCATAGCAAACATTTCCTTATGAGAGGAACTGCATGACTGCTTGTCGTAGCTGTTTAATATTCTCAGCGGTGCCTCAGACTGTCCCTGTGTGCCTTTATAGTGATACAGAAAGATGGCTCTGTCCCTTTTAATGAGCTGTTTTTATAGAGGAACAAAGTAAGACTAGAGCACTTCCAAACATCGCAAATAAACAGGCTAAAGCTCAGTGGCAATTCTAATGACCGCAAGAAAATATATTTGCGTTCTTTTTCCTTAATCAAGATGTACAAAGGCATGCTTGTTTATAGTATTCTTTAATACAACGAGCCGACCAAAGGCTAACTGTCTGAAAGCGTCAGGGTTCTGTTCTCAGGGCTTGGTTTAGCGCTAGTGCACACTTTGATGAACCGTTATAAAAATCACATGGGCTAAAATGGAACATCTTGGGTAATGTGTTAATGTTTATACTTCAGAATAAAACCGCTAGCTAAATCATTATCTCCTAGCTAGCTGCTCGCTTGGCAGTTGATGTCTAGCTAGCAGTGGTGGGCAAAGTATACAAATCCTGTACGTGAGTAAAAGTAGAAGTCATCAGCCTGCATTTGTACTTAGGAAAAAGTACAAAATACTGATTCTAAAATTTACTTAAGTATCAAATGAACTGAGCTTGTAGTAGCCTTTAAGTCACAGTAAAAGACTCTCTTTGTTTGATGTTTTATCACTGTCTGAAAGAAACCTCCACTCCAGATTTCAAACACCTGCTACATGATTGAGTGTTTTTTTTCAGGAGGGAATCAAATCACTTAATTACCTATAATAGTCAGCAGGTGGCGATCTTATCACATCAAATGTTACACATGCTGGTTTTGTAACACAAGGCCATGCAGAAATCTAGTAAAATAGAAAGTACAGAAATTAGTTCTAGGATGCAGTGGAGTAAAAGTGAAAGAATATCCACTAAAACTTCTCAAGTACAGACAAGTGAAATGTTTACTTAAGTACAGTAAATGTACACAATTACCCTTTACCTCTGCTAGCTAGCATTATGCTATGTTAAAACGTATTGACATAAGTAAATTGTATTTTTTGTTTAGTTTTGTTCCTTCCTTTACATTTTCGAATAGCAAGACAAAAAAATTAACGGTAACGCATCAGAGCGAGCGGCATTAATAACCGTAATGAACCAGTGAGTGCAATGAATTGAACAAATCAGGACCGTCTGACCAGTGACAATCCAGACTTTCAGCAGGCTCTGCGATGCGCATCTCTGGGGTCCGTGGCTGAGCAGGCGGTGGGCGCGCGGCAAACACATCATACATCACACACTTCGCAGAGCTTCTGCTGCACAGCTCGTAGATCATGGCAGTGTTCCTCCGAGTGTGTCATCATGTCACATTTATTCAGTGAGCAGGCGTCTGTGTGGAACAGCACTGCTGGATAAAGAGATTTCAAGCCCTGCTTGCTGAGAGAGAGAGAGAGAGAGAGAGAGGGAGAGTAAACAAGCATGTTCCTTCTATAAGAACTGGATATGTAACAATTGACTTTTTCTGTTTCAGAAGACAGGAAATCATTAATGTGTCAAAACTGTCTAAAATGTCATGTTGTAAGTTTAAACATGGTGTGTGTGTGTGTGTGTGTGTGTGTGTATAATCTAAAGAATGCGAAGCCGGTCAAGAGCCAGCACTTAATTTCCGAACATCGTAAACAAAGCGCCCGAGTAATTACGAGGAAATGAAAACATCTCATACGTTAGAGATTACAGGTCAAAGATCAGAAGCATGACTTGGAATACCGAACGTCTCGGACTGTCAGCTTGAATTACGCATTGTGTTTTTTCTAATCAAGATAGTTACAGTAGTCGTGTCTTCTCGGTAAGTCGATTAAGTCGGGGTGATAAGGACTGAAAAAAACCCTGTGCATGCTTCCGCATCAAGTAATCAGACGGGCACAAGTAGATCAGTTGCATTACAAATCCTGATGTACAATATTATTAAATACTATGTAACTGTTATTTTCTATTCATTTACATATACAGTGGACCCTTAGATTACGAGCATAATTCATTAGCTCATATTCCAAAACACTTGTAAACCAAATCAAATTGTCCCATAGGAAATAATAGAAACTCTAATTATTCGTTCCACAGCCTAAAATAATAAATACATAAAAATAATTAACTCAAAATATAAAGTAAATATAAAACAAATTAACCTGCACTTTACCTTTGGAAAAAGTAAAAATAAATTCAGACAGATAAGTGTTTCCGTTTGTGCTCACAGGCGCTGTGTGTGTGTGTGTGTGTGAATCTAAATTAAGCGCCCATCTCCCCTTCTCAACTTACACAGTTACCCTTCCTCCACTCTTTATTTCATTAGTAAAATAAACAAGAAGTCTCTCTATTGACACTCGATTGAGCGACACACTAATTAAATCACTGCTGTAGAGTAAGAATAAATCAAATTAACCTGAACTTTACCTTTGAAAAGGATCACAAAGTCTGTGTGTGTGTGTGTGTGTGTGTGTGTGTGTGTGTGTGTGTGTGTGTGTGTGTGTGTGTGTGTGTGGCACAGTGTCCAATGATGTGCACGGACACAGACACAAACTAGACTTTTCTAATAAGAAGTTTATTAAAAATCTTTGCTCGTCTTGCGGAGCACTCGCAAACTGCGTTACTCATGATCCGAGGTTGCACCTTGCTTTTCTTTGTCCAAGGAATTGAACACAACATTATTTATATCTTGTATTATGAGACATTACGGTTTCTAGGGTTATGGTCCCGCCCACTTCTGGACGCTGAAAGGGTGTTACTTAGCAGATGCCAGAGACTTATGCACAACCTTATGCAAAACCACTGAGCAGGCAATTTTGGCAAAAACACACATTTTGTAATGTTATGTCATCTTTACACCCTTTCTAAGTCTCAACCGTCCGTCTTGTTCCACAACTAACTAGAGCTACGAAGCTTCTAACACAAGGCTAAATAACAAACCCCTTTCTAACCCCTGATCAAGGGCACTATTTGGTTTGAGAAACAAGGAATTGTACACCCTACATATTCCACTAGCTTTCCATTTAATTCTAGCAAACACCACCAAATCCAGGAAGAATTACATATTTGCAGAGTGTCTGTGTCATGATAACATTCTGGTAACAAACTAAACTTCTGCATAATTAATCTCCTTGGTACCTTCTTTATTCAATTTTTACACACTTTTTTTCTCTTTTAAATATGTTACGTAGTCCCACAAGACATACAGCGTACGAAAATAATCAGCAGAAGCGATCGGTCGCTAGGGTACTTTATATTTTCTATGTGAGAAAAGCATAAAGGAATTTGGCAGGTAATCAGGTGGGTATCAGGTGATCGTTCTGTTATTGTTTTTGGCTCTGAAATGACACCTCGAACGTTATTATCAATGGAGGTCAAGCTGTAAGTGAGAGAAGCTGGAGAGGGAACACACCAGTGGATTTCCACTATTACATCAGTGAGAACAGGAACGAACGTGTTTTTGTATGAACGATAACCAGATAAATAGTAAGACATTTTATTCTTTAAAAAAAATAACAGCTCTATGATAAAAGAGCCATGCACCACTTGGGGATTTGGTCTGTGGATAGTTTTCTCTAGAACAGCACAGCCTCAGCACATCATGTTGTGTTTTATTCCCTTTTTGTTGTTTGTTTTTCGTTACCTAAGATGTAATTTCAGTCCTGCGGCAGAGAGCTTCAGAGTCAGAGCGAGACTAGGATATGATTCACGAGGGAAGTGTGAATGATCTGATACGGGTTTCTGAGTCTGGAGAAGGCGAGTGCTGGCTAAAAGCAGATTCAGCTTCAGCAGAACGTTTCTCTGCCAGCGTCTGAGCTCACAGAGGAGACGCCTGGTGTTTGACAAAGAAAATCATTTGTTCTGTCTGCACTGTCACAGCTCCTACAGAATCCAGCATGTCCTTCTCCTAAACTGCAGTCAGAGGATCTGCGGAGAGAGAGAGAGAGAGAGAGAGAGAGAGAGAGAGAGATTAAGGGTGAATATGAATGAAGGAAAGATGGATTTGTATTGTGTCAAAGAGAGGCTTAAAAAAATCTACAGGACAATAAAAGTTATTTTTCTTCAAGTTATATTCTCCTAAAATGAATTCAATTTAAGTTTCAGCTGGTGACAGAAAAAAAGAAATAGAAAATAAAGAATAAATATATGCACAAAAAAATAAGAAATAAATAAAAGGGAAAAATGTAATAAAAAAACAAGCAGGAAAATAAATGCAAATAAAATAAAATAAATATAAATTAAGAAAAAAAGAAAAAAAGAAAAAAAAATACATTTAAAGAAGAAAATTGAAATGTAAAAAATAACCAATCCAAAGAAATAAATGCATAAAACTAAATTTAAAAAAATATGTGCGTACAAAGAAGAACAAGCAAGCAAAAGGTAAATCATTAAAAATAAAAGGACAAAAAAAAATGTTAGACAGCAAAATGAGATAAATGCAATTTGTTATAAAAAAAAATAGACACAGCTATAACAAAACTTTTAATCTGAAACCCACTATAAAACCTTAGTTTGGAACTTTAGTGGACTTGGCTTGTAACAAAACTTGAACACTTGAACTTGAACTTTAATTTCCTGACACTACTTCCCATTCGACTCCTTACGCGATCACCATCCAAGCATGGGTTTGCTGAAATTAAAACTCACCCAAGATACTATTGATACTAAATCACATACTTAATTAACTAAAAACTCAACTACACACTGATTTATACATTGGAAAAAAAATGTAGAAGGTGGATTCATAGCGTTTGGGAAAAAGAAAATCACACAAAAGTCTCGTGTAGACGGTGGAGCTCTGGATATTTCGCGTTTGCAGTTTTCTTTTGTTTCCCATAAGCTCCTTAATTAATAATCCCTACACCTCCAAACAGGAGGATCTTCCTGTGCCTGCCATAAGCACTCTTATAAACTCCTATTTCATTGACCCCCTAAAGCCCTGCGTCAGGGATCGTATAATCATTTAAAACATCTCGTGGTCTGCTCTCCATACCGCGCCACGTAACACACGGAAATATGTCCCCCACTCTGTGAAAACCCAGCTAAAGAGGAGTTAAAACCCAGTCGTTTTTCCCTTTGGGAGGTTTTTTGCAGACAATATGGTCTATCAGTTTGCAATCTTGCATCAGCTTGCTTCTTGTAAAATAGTTTTCTCATCAAAAGTGCAAAAATGAAGTCATAAATAAATAAATAAATAAATAAATAAAAGAAAAGCTGGCAGAGAGAGAGAGAGAGAGAGAGAGAGAGAGAGAGAGAGAGATTCAGTGAGATGGGATGAGGCACACAGAGTTCTTCTCAAACAGGTAACAGAAGGAGCTGGAATGGGTTTAAAGCTCATAGAGTCCAGTGTAGAGAAATAAAGTGGAATTAAAACAGGCTTTAATGTGTGTGTGTGTGTGTGTGTGTGTGTGTGTGTGTGTGTGTGTGTGTGTGTGTGTGTGTGTGTGTGAAAGTGGATCTGGATTAAGACTTTGAAACGCTTCACTCTTCTGTTCCCAATTTCAATTCAATTCAATTTACTCTATTTTATTTATTTGACGCTTTTAACAAGGTCATTGTTGCAAAGCTGCTTTCCATAATTTTTGGATTCAGTAAATGTGTTTGAAAAAGATGAGGAGATACAGTATGTCTAAATCAGAATGATCAGATCGTCCCTGATGAACAAGCCGAGGGCGACGGAGCTGCGGAACCAAACTGAACAGGGAACCCATCCTCATCTGGGTGATAACGGATAGCAGGGATTGATCTGCACTCATACTGTGTGTTAGGAGGCTGGAAGTTCAGTATAACAGGAGACAAGAAGTTCATATGGAGTCCAGTTCGTTATTGGAGGCTCAGGTAGACAGTGGGCCAAAAAAAGTATTCAGTCAGCCACCAATTGTGCAAGATCTCCCACTTATAAAGATGAGAGAGGCCTGTCATTTATCATAGGTATACCTCAACTATGAGAGACAAAATAAGAAAAAAAATCCAGAAAATCACATTGTAGGATTTTTAAAGAATATTTTTGCAAATTATGGTGGAAAATAAGTATTTGGTCAATAACAAAATTTCATCCCAATACTTATTCATGCTTTTTTTGTTGTCTTATTTATGTTATATTCCCTTTGTTGGCAATGACGGAGGTCAAACGTTTTCTGTAAGTCTTCACAAGGTTTTCACACACTGTTGCTGGTATTTTGTCCCGTTCCTCCATGCAGATCTCCTCTAGAGCAGTGATGTTTTGGGGCTGTCGCTGGGAAACACGGCCTTTCAACTCCCTCCAAAGTTTTTCTATGGTGTTGAGATCTGGAGACTGGCTAGGCCACTCCAGCACCTTGAAATGCTTCTTATGAAGCCACTCCTTCATTGCCCGGGCGGTGTGTTTGGGATCACAATCATGCTGAAAGACCCAGGCATGTTTCATCTTTAATTTCCTTGCTGATGGAAGGAGGTTTTCACTCAAAATCTCAGGATACACGGCCCCATTCATTCTTTTCTTTACATTGATTAGTCGTCTTGGTCCTTTTGCAGAAATACAGCCCCAAAGCATGATGTTTCCACCCCCATGCTTCACAGTAGGTTTGGTGTTCTTTGGATGCAACTCAGCATTCTTTCTCCTCCAAACACAAAGTTCTATTTTGGTTTCATCTGACCATATGACATTCTCCAAATTTGCTTCTGGATCATCCAACTTCTCTATAGAAAACTTCAGACGGGCCTGGACGTGTACTGGCTTAAGCCGGGGGACACGTCTGGCACTACAGAAGCTTTTGTTACTTTGGTCCCAGATCTCTGCAGGTCATTCACTAGGTCCTCCTGTGGGTTTGGAATTTTTGCTCACTGTTCTTGTGATCATTTGACCCCATGGGGTGAGATCTTGCGTGGAGCTCCAGATCGAGGGAGATTATCAGTGGTCTTGTATGTCTTCCATTTTCTAATGATTGCTCCCACAGTTGATTTCTTCACACCAAGCTGCTTACCTACTGCAGATTCAGTCTTTCCAGCCTCTTAAAGAATTAGGTCTGTGAGAGCCAGAAATCTTGCTTGTTTGTTGGTGATGAAATACGTATTTTCCACCATAATTTGCAAATTAATTCTTTAAAAATGATACAATGTGATTTTCTGGATTTTTTTTTTCTTATTTTGTCTCTCATAGTTGAGGTATACCTATGATAAATTACAGGCCTCTCTCATCTTTTAACGTGGGAGAACTTGCACAATGTGGCTGACTAAATACTTTTTTGCCTACTGTATATACTGTTTGTAAAAATTAAAAGCAGTTAAAGTCATGAGTTCTCAGAGAACAGTGTTCTGCATCAGCTGGGTCCAAGACCGTCTCCATGGTCAAGTGGAACCGTCCCCAGTCACCACACACGACCTGGGGCCATCCTCAGCATCAAACCACCTCCATCAACCAGCCCAAGATCCACTCATCTACACACTTATCTTCACTACATAATATTATGTCTGAGCTAAAAGCCGAAATTTATTTAAAATAAGCTGCTTACTGATTCTGAGATTCTATACACACACACACACACACACACACACACACACACACACACATTAAATCAGCACCATGTGAAAAATAATAGACAGAATCCATTTGTAAAATGCAGAACCGTTTGTTTTGTAGCTTCCAAACTAAAGTCGTGAAGGTTCTTGAGCCGTGTCGAGTGTTTACAGAAAATGAAATGCTGTGGATCGATCCTGCTGTTCAATAATGCACGTCTTCTACGTGATGCTCCATGACAGTTTGAAATACACTGCAACACTACGAGCCTAAACAAGAAATAAATCCCGAACACATTCCTGCATGTCAGTCAAATTAAATATTGACTTTCAGACCTGACAGTTTTTATAGTTATGCACCAAACCGGGTTAAACAACCTCCTGTACGACTGGAGTTTAGAGCGCATGTGAAGCAGAAGACTGGAGATGGGAGGTGTGGGTGCATTTACAAATATAACGATGCATTATTACAATATTATATACAAAAATATACAGGAAATGGAAGTGAAAGGAAAGAGATATCTGCCCTTGTCTATATACATGAACCGGCAGACATTGTGATTGGCAATTGTCATTATGATTGACAGGAAAGAGAGAGAGTGGATGCCCCTCCCACTCAGAGTACACAGCCATTCAAGACCACTCATCCTAATCTTGACCCTTTTCCTATTGGCTCACAGGCTAAAGGTGTGAAGGTGAAAACAGAGGAAACGAAATAAAATACAAAGTGAAAATAATTAAATAAATAATATATAAACAAAGCAAGAAAGGAAAAAGAAAGAAAGAAAAAAAACATAAATTAATTAAAAAAACAAGGTAAATCTTTCAATAGTAAGTAAGATGATAAAATTATGTATAAAAAATAACAAAAACTAAACAAAAGAAACAAAAGAAATTGAAAGGGAAAAAAAAAAACATGTTTTATACAGGGGGGAAAAATCAATGAATAAATAAAGACAAAAAAGCATGGATTTTTAATTAATTCATTAAAAATAATACAAAAATAAAAGAATATATATTTTAGAAATAAAAAAAATAAAAATATATTTTAGACAGTATTTAAAATATTTACAAAATGTTGATAAAAGAAAGAAAGAAATATATAAATAAAATACTAAAATAAATAAATAAATCTTTTTAAAAATAAGGAAATAACATAAATGTTGCATAAATAAACAAAAAAATACCTAAAAATAATAGAACTGAAGATAAAGAAATGAATGTGCAGAAAGAAAGAAAAATAGAGATTGATACTCAAAACAAATAAAAATTACTTTTATGTTCTCCTTGTTGCAAGAAATTTTAAATCATAAATACTTTGGCTAAACTGTAAATATTGGCACCCTGTTGTGTAGTCATTTCTATTAAATAAAAAATACCGTAAATAGAAATACAGTTCAAGCGAAAAAAAAAATAGCCAGTGTTTTTTTTTCCTCCTCATCCAGATGTGTCTCTCGGCTCCGAGCGCTCCAGCTGTGTCGGTTTCTGGTTATTTAACAGAATGATGCTGTGCACAGACGACGTTAAAACTGACCTCAAAGCCCTGCTGCTTGTATGAGCTGTCAGAGATGAAGGTGGAATTTCACTGTGTGTGTGTGTGTGTGTGAGAGAGAGCCAGAGTGAATGTGAATGTGTGTGTGAGTGTGTGTATCTTTTAAACACAACCGTTTGAGTTATGTGTGTGTGGAATTCTCTGGAGTGTGAACATAACGATGTGTTTAAATAATGCACTTTGGTTCTGAACTCTTTAATTAATGATGTGAAGAAAAAAAGAATCACAGAACGCTCATGTGTTATTTCGTTATTATTATGTTATTGTCGTGTTTGGAATCATCGCATTCATTATTTACACTTTGTAAGATTTGCAGAACTGCCTACATACAGTTACATCGACTTACACGTAGTGATGAAATGATTTCATCATGTGACGGACAGAGGAGTGTTGTGAAGCATTACAGGAAAGACAGTGACATACGGAGACACAGAGCGTCTCCTTCAGCTCCATGACAAAGTCAAGTCAATCTCTGACGAGACGCCAAACCATCGAGATTTAACCACAAACATTTACAGCTCTTATTGTTTATTTATTTATTTATCTTGTGATATTAAATAGGGATATTTGAGGCCAATAATAACTTTTACATGATTGATAACTTAAAGCAAATGTAAAGATGTGGATGACATGAAAAGATGAGCGTTTATAGCTGCTATAATGTAAATTAGAGCAATCATTATGTGACTAGAGGAATAAACGCTATAGGAAAACAATCAACTTCATCACACAAGATTGTCACTTATAAATTTCCAGTTACATGACAAACTGGGTCTTCTGGGACATTCCATGTGAGCTTTGATCAGTCCGAGTAGAAGAAATCGGTTCCTATTGTGCGCTCTAAGGTCAGAAAAGAAAATAGATAAAGTGGTAATAAAGTAGCGAAAAAAATTGCTTTGTTGTTTTCACACATCCAGGGAACAAAAGTGCTGTTTTTCTGTTTCTGTATTTCTAGTGTATATTAAAGCTCATACTGTACAGTATATTACTGTATCCTCCTTTTCAAGTTCAAATCAGTCTTAAAGATCTCCAAGTCCTGCAACCTGGCTCCTTGACGTTACACATGTGACGTAACCTGTAGCTTTAAATGACCGCCTCCTTTTTGGAAGAGCATTTTCCTACCCAATCAGAACACTAGGCTTTTTTTAAAACCTACTCAAGTTTAGAAGAGTATTAGGCATTTCACACCTCTTTTGCGGCTTCTCCAACCCATATTTCTAACTAACAAAACAAGTAGGAAAAAGTTTTTTCAGTTTCTTGCGCATCATTTTTTATTCCAAGTGTTCGGTGACATAAGCATTCAAACACAACTTAGCAGTTAGTTACTAACATATCCATCTTACAACGCCCTTAGAAAAGACAGACGTCTCCGAGATGTAGCTCCACATCAACCCTGATTTCAGTTTCTTACTCTAAACAGTATAATTAATAATTAAACATAAATAACACTCTTATAACTACACACACTGTTGTTGCTAAATGTTTTTGTGCATTTCCACTATTTCCACTCTTAACAATGACTATCCTAAAAAAAATTATTCCTGCTTTGGCGTGCAATACAAGCTATCGTTAGTAACACTAGACTCGCAGCGTCCCTAAAACCAGCTAACGAGCTTAACAAACGATATCTTTACAATAGTAACACTTAAAGCTTCAGGATGTTATTTGAGTGTGGAACAATTCAGACTCAGCAGTATTTTTACAAAACCAATATTTAAAAAAAAAAGTTAAACAATTCTTTCGGTACATATGCTGTTATAATTTTAAGAAGAAATGAAAAAGAATACTTTAATATTATTTTTTTGAAAGAATAAATTAAACATGTAGTTATTATTGCTTTATTCGAGAACTCTTTTTTTCTCTGTTGTTTTATGAGTCAAAGAAACTTATACTGAAAGCGTCTCGAAAGACAAGCATGCTGTGTGAATAATTAGAAGATTAAAAAAGTCTCTAATGGTAGAATAGAAAGAAGTGTAATACACTGTTCTGGCTTTCCGTAAAGACGATAATACTTCACTCTTTCTCTTTAACACACACACACACACACAAAAGATCTGTTCTTAATTAAAAAATACCACAAGAATGCACTGACGTCTGGATGAAATTGATTTCTAATGTTCTTTCCTGATAGGGACTCCGTGTGCTGCGGAGCAAAAGAACCCTTAAGAATGCTAGAGTTCATGTCTCTCTCTTTTCTTGTTTTTTTTTTAACGAAGAAGAATAACAAGTAAATTTCACAAACAGAAAACATTGAACTATTTGTAGATTTGGTGAATAAAGCTCTCATGAAAGTGTAATAACAGTATAATATTGTCTCAGACTCTCGTTAGTTTGCTTTCTTGTTTTTTTTTTTCCAGCTGCAGTGGTTTGGGGAAAAAAAAATACACAATAATTTTATGGAGACAGGAACAGGATATCACCTCTGTGCTTTTGTTCTGAGCTACATTTATTTATTTGGAAGATATACAGTTCTTACGAAAAAAAAAAAAGAAAAAAAAAACGGGAAATAATCACTGCATTAGAGAAGCATCGTGCAGGAGGAATTGTATTGCTGTTTTCCCCTTAGAGACGATAATGTGTTTATCTGAAAAGCCACAAAACACACAAAAGAAGTTCAACTTCACAACTAAAGCTGTAGGATACAAGATTTATGTGTTAAACATGAAATAATTTGGGATTAGTGAGTCAGGGGGAAAAAAAAACACAATTCTGCATACGTGGTGTTGGTGAGCAGTGACGAGCTGCTGGAGTCATAAATCCACCGTCACGCCTGTTTGGATTAAAGTTTAAGTTCGTACATCTGGGATTAACTTTCTGTGAACGAATACACTGAATATCGAAATGCACAAAAAACAACAAACTCCACCAGACATGTCATGAACATGTAATAAGGTAATAAACTTATTTGTTGATGCTAGAACCTTTAAACGTTCTTCAGTTGACCTTCTGAGGAACCTCCTGATGATCTAAAAGTTTTAATAGATTTTGTGGCTGAAGTTTAAAGCAGTTATTCACTGGATGTTCTAACCATCCTTCCCTCCCTCTATTCATCCATTAACCAATCCACTCGTGTCTTTCTAACCATCCATACACTTATCATCCATCTTATTAACAAAAAAGAGAAAAAAATATTTCTATTTGAAACTCCTTCTGAAATGAAAACACTGTCATAAGGTTTTACATAAAGTATTTAACCTAATTTTTTTTGTTGTTGCATTAGCCATTTTTTACAGTTTATATTTATTTACATTTATTTTATAATGTTGTTTACTTGCCGTTGTTTTGCAATAATGGACCAATATAAATAATTCCAGCTGTTTAAATAATTCCAGCTGTTTTATTTTATTTTATTTTATTATATTTGCCTATCTCATTCCATCTAAACCTCTTGATGTTCAAATGCTCGTGGTTTATTGTCTTTTCTGTATTATGCATGTCTTAAATTGCCCCCTGGGGATACATAAAGGGTTTTTAAATTTGAATTGAATTTAAATAAAGTCTTTAAGGCATCCTCAAGGGGGACAACTGAGGAACCTTTAATGATTGATTATTTCCACGCCTACTATTGTAGCATATTAAATACCACTCGTAGCATTTGTTTCTTTAGATGTCCATCCATCAATTCCTACATCAATCTATCCATTTAAGCATCCACCCATTTCATGCAGAGATCTGTTCATCCAACATCTTCTCTTTCCCTTCCTCCATCCATATATCAGATCACCTTTTTATATGCATCTACATATTAATCCAGGCATCCATACTTTCAAGTCTATATTCATCCAAATTATCCATCCATCCATCCATCCATCCATCCATCCATTTATCTGTTCTTTGTTTAACCAGCCATAATGATTTTAATTTTGAAATGAATGATCTTTAACTATAAATGTTGTGTGATATAGTCCATCATTCACCAATCTATCCATGCATCCCTTACTTTATCCATTTGTCCATCTATCTTATTATACTTATTCAAGTTGTTCCATAGGACAAATAGTACATCTATCCATCCATCCATCCATCCATCCATCCATCCATCCATTTATTTCAGTTGTTGTGTATAAACAAGTAAGACAAATAGTACATTCATCCATCCATCCATCCATCCATCCATCCATCATCCAATCATCCCTTTCAATATTTATCGAACCATGCATCCATCCATACATCCATTTTTAACCTTTTGGAATCCAACCGAATGGCCTCATACAAAGACATGAACTTTTCTCCCAAATATATTGTCTATATAGTATATCCTTGTACG
Organism: Clarias gariepinus; assembly: GCF_024256425.1. Classification (NCBI taxonomy): domain Eukaryota; kingdom Metazoa; phylum Chordata; class Actinopteri; order Siluriformes; family Clariidae; genus Clarias; species Clarias gariepinus. Next base: position 32,437,637 of record NC_071110.1, on the reverse strand, counting down.
ATCTTTGTATGAGGATGTTTATGTCTAATTCTTCTAGCAAACTTCCAACAACTGCTCATTACGTTCATAGTTCTCAGGTGATAATAAAAAGAAACAGTGAGTAGAAAATGCAATAAACACAGCAACAGAGTTGCGGGCTCAGGAGAATAATGAAATTCAACACATGTTGTGGCCAAAAAAAGTGACTTTAAGAACCCCATGTGGATGCTCGTTCCAGTCTGAGCGGCTTGGCCAAGGCAGATGTCCTTACAGCATGTCGGCCCTCTGGGAGTCTTACTGTAAAACATCAAACTTGATTAATGACGGCTGTATCGACACCTCTACCCTTCGCTTGGAAACCTGATCAGAGACCAACAGAGTGGAACCATGTGGAGGAGTGGAACTAGATCGTATTGCACAGGGATGGTTTCTGGTAAAGAGGACTTTATTTATGTTGGATGGCTCTGTTACAGAAGCCTCGGGCTGTGGAGGAAAGCTCATAAAGTCTCTATCCAGTCTCTAAATATCCACACAGCTCCATCATTCACTTTGATGATGTTTTACGACCGTCATATCCATTAACACCAGATTATATTTCAGGCGGTGCTTTTTATTTCCGATAAAGATGTACATAGCAGAAATATCTGAGTGTCCATCTACCACAGAGCCGTTTATCTTTCTCTCGCTTCTTTTTCCCAGAGTAATTACAAAGTTTCAGGATGCTTCCAAAGCTGTTTTTTTTTTATTCTCTATCTTTTTTTTTTTTGAAGCACTTTAAATTATATCGATTGCAGTTCCTCTAAATATTTTACCCCGTGGGGCCTTTATTGTAATTCTGACTTGAATCTAATTACATGGTATCGGGCCCGAAGGAAATAATGCTTGTACATGATAAATAATATTTAACGTATATTATAACGGAAGCAGTAGCTGTGGGCGATGGAATAGTAAATCACTAAAGAACTAATCTTATTTCATGGATATCGTTGCTGTATGGTGCAATGTGGAGAAATGAAGTACAGGAAATAATGTTACCCTGCTAATAAATTGTGCAGGATGCGAGGTTTACAATGACTAAACTAGTAGTCTAGATTCTGATTGGTTTGAGGTGATACAGGGATTAAAACACTCAGTGGAAGAATTATCATAAAAGCAAAAGTCTATTATAGGTGTAATACTTATCTGGAGGTTAATGTGGATATTATAATTAGAAGGATATGATGCGTTACTAAACATTATATGAGTGTTTTAATGAATGATATAAGCAGCCCTAATGACTGCTAATTGCGGCTTCTAAGGAAAGCAATATTTTCTACCACTTACTTCTAATCTTGGCTCCCAACGTTGCCATACACGTCTCTAATGAAAATTAATCCTTCGTGTCAACTTTGAAAGGGAACAATTTCTACAGCATTACAACATGGCAGGGATTTGCTGATTTGCTGGTTATTTATTTAACGTGCAGTTTGTTTAAGACGGATTACTGTTAGAGGAAAACGCACCAGATTTACACCACAGTGGGATCTACTGTATTTGCAGCTCTTTTAAACTCTGGAATAACGTGTATGGGCTGCATGTAGTGACAGTCGTTTGATCCTGTGATAATATATTGATCGACAGTTTAGAATTGACCAGTTCATAATAATCTATATTACACATTGCAAGCTTTAAGATTCTGAACCTTGAAGCCGAGATGTGTATAAGCGGTCAGCAATGAGGTTGTGGGCGGGGCATCTGAAACTAATGATAGCTAGACTGAGCGGACATTGTATTGATTCAAGCCCAATTTAACCCCTGATTTAGTCACCACTGGATAATTTTTAGAACCAGACCGAAATTAAGCCCTATAAGTGATCATTTGTCCTGTAGTATGAGTAGAGTCTCAAACCGACAAGTTTGGTCATCTGTGAAAAACAACCAGTGGGACTAGGAAAAAAACATTATATATATATATATATTTCCATTGGCCCCGTTGCTTTAAAGGTGGCTCTTACAATACCAGATGTTTTTGGGTGTTAAATTGGGTCCTTATTAGCCAGCTGTTTTTAAGTTCTTGTCTATTTTCACTTAAAACATCAAAATTTACGCCATAACCAGTGCTCAACACTTGAGAGAGGAAGTGTGTATCAGAGTTGTACATGTGTGTCCATAAACTAAATTAATTCTGGGGTAGAAAATCACTTACTGTGATAATACAGTTAAATGTAATCACATTTTATACTTGTGGAGACGTACTTATATAACATCATATCCATACATGTTGTTTTGGTTATATATAGAAAAAAAAGTAAAATTGCTAAGAACTTAATTAAAATTTTCAGTAAACCAGCTTCCTTTGGCAGGGTCTGTTTAAGCGTACAGTGCGAGCACATACGTTACAGTATGCGCGGTTTGTCGATGGTACACCGTTGCTTCGATGGTTGCAGTTACAGGACAGGCAGGAAGTCTGATTTAAACCTCTAGCCTTAGGTTACACATCATAAGCAATAAAATAAATAAATAAATCACACAGTGTCTTCCCAGGTTTAAAGGTCATGCCCCAGCATCATTAGTGGTTATGACCTCACTTGAGCTGCGATCTGAAGCCACAAACCTCTACAGTGTCTTTAACTTTAGCTTGAAACTGAAGCCTACACTGTTCCTTGCTTTAACTGCTTCCAAACTTGCTTTCTATTTTTTTAGTAAGTCTCCACAGGGATAAAGAGGCCTTGGTATGTACTGTAGATGACATAAGGTATACTTTCCGTGGTTTTATTTTGATTTTGCTTAGTGTGCAGGGCTTTGTTACATTTTACATTAAATAATTTCTATTGGCCCTGGTAATTCACCTCATGCATTTTGCCCAAGGGGGAACTTCAGCCCGGTCGTGCTCTGCAATCTTCAAAATTGAAGTTTCTTTTTTAATATTATTATTATTATTTTTTTTTAGAAAACACACTGTTTTTCAGCAGCTTTAAATGGAACAACTGCACAGCTCCCAAATGTGTTAAACATTGCTTGAGGCAGAATCGTTTTTTTTTTTTTTTTTTTGCATAAAAGCTGCCGAGGTGACATAGCGTTTACATTTTAACAAGGTGCAGCCACAAATTTATATATTAATGCTACGAGTTAAGTTTCTCAAGATCAATTTCATGGTCATGGCGCACATAACTCAAGGGAACTATTTCGAAATGAGCGAGACGCGGTACAGGACACGAGTCAGAGCCAAACGAGTCAGTGGCTTCCTAACATGAATATACCATTATTCCAAGTCACCTTCGATAAATTTTCAAAGTGAATAAATGTTTTAAGCCATTCCACCAAATAATTAACTGGAGGCCGTGAATTCAGTCTGATGTTCTACATCAACTTCAGAGCATGACTTTAAAATCTCAAAACATCAGAATTTAGGCCTTGAAATATTTAACTGCAGCATCAGAATATTATTTAAGACTAATGTCACATCAGAGGCTCGCAAGCAAACACATCAATTAAAGAAAATTTATAAAAAAAAAAATAAAAAAAAGCAGGTTTAAATGTTATTTTATCCTTTGACATGGCATGCCAAATTAGGTCCAGAATGACTCCATAATATGTGCTTTATTTTAAAATCACAAAATTCCTAAACTACAGTACATCATTCCAGGAAAGAAAGAGAAAAGTAATAGCTTATTATTTCTAGATAAAATGCTTTGGTTTTATATCTTTGAATTTATCTAAATACCTTAGAATCGTCAGACATTATCACAACATTTTAATTCAGAACAGACTAATTTACTGATAGTCAGCTTAAGAGTTCTTTTTTCTAATATCTAATTTTTAAGATAATAAGTGGGGCAGAGCTTTCTTTTGTGGAACCACATGCCAATAGCCAATAAACTAATCAATCCCAGATTTCCTAGATCGAGGCAATTAAATGTAAGATCTTTATAATGAGATACAACACCATGTTTAAATATTTAAACCCCCAAAAGAACATTTTAAAATAACAAGGGATGTTATTGGGATAATTACTCTACAAAAAAGATAATGAAATAATAACAAGAAATAAAAAAGTAAATTAGAAAATTTGTTACAATTATTTAATTATTCAAAAATAGTGTATTAAAATGTCAAAATATTTCAATTGAATTTAATTTTAATACGTTTTAAATTTGTGTGGACGTCATCTACTGTGATATCACAGCAGCTTTGTGAGGACCAGATTTTTAGTTGTCGTTGTTGACCGGATTTTAAATAATTCATAAATACTTATGTAAAAAAAAAGTGGCTGACATTTTCTATTTCAGCACTTCTAGGAGCTGAGCCATGTATAAAATTGTGACATTATATTACACATGCTCTCGAGTAAAAAACGAAGCGTGTCAGTCCCTGTAGTTCACCGCCGTAGCACAAAACTGTCAGGATTAGCACCCGGCCAACACGTTTAATACTGTTAAATAAGTTCCAGTGCAAATCCTGGATAAATGGGGACAACTCTATTTCCTGACATGCTTAGTTCTGCTGCTTATATGACTATGGAATTATGGGTAATCCATTGAAGAGGTAATGAATGGTCCAGGGATTTTAATTGCTTTCCAAATTGGAACATGCTTGTTAAGCATACTTCTCTCTCTCTCTCTCTCTCTCTCTCTCTCTCTCTCTCTCTCTCTTTCGCTCTCAAAGGTTTATTTCCCCCCCACAATTTTTTTAAAAATTTAAAAGTTCTAGAATTAAGTTTAAGAATATAACATAATATTTGTACATTTACAACAATGCATTATAAGGTTTTATTTAAACCCACCAAAGCATTAATGCATTTTATAATGATTAATATTGATTCCTTATTTTTCAAACATTCATTTAATTCTGTATTATACAGTAATTCATATTTAAATAGTTTCTTTTATTCTAATTAAATTATACAAATAATATTTTAATATGCAAAAAAGTAAATGTGGAATAGCTGAAACAGAACAGCATGAAAATTATGAAAAAAACATTTTATATATTATTGTTCTATTATTATAATATAATATTGGTCTATTGTCCAACATTTTCACATTTTTTATAACTTTTATTATTGTCACATAACTAACTAACTAACTAAGTAACTAACACACACATGTTTTTTTTTTCTTATTTGTATATGCTAGTTGTTGTTGTTGTTGTGTTTAAATACAACTTACACATGGCAAAATTTAAACTATAGCCAACAATTCCCATTTTTATGAATTAAATGTACACATTATTAATCTTATATATAATTTAATATATATAATCTTAAATATATACTTTATGATTTTTTTTATTTCAGTCTTACACCAAATATGGATTTAAACAAAAAAACAAAAAAAAGTTACTGTATATCACAGGTTTTTACTCTTTGTAACATCTGCTGTCAAACAAAAAGCAGGGCTGTATTCCTAAAGCATTATGGGTATGAAACCATTGCCACTGAAATTATTACTGACCCTAGAATACTTTCAGAAAAAATATAATTATTTCAAATAGCGTAAGGAATGCCATTGGTTTATAAAGCGATCAGTGCAGGAGACACTTTTTTGTCGAAAGCAGGATGCCTCTTAAAGAGTCTCGATAAGCACGGCACTTATTTATATGCTAATTCTCACAGGAAGTGCATCAGGCATTGGTGCTCTTAAGTTGAGTGGAGATGAATCCAGCATGATTCAGCTTCCTGCTGTTCAACTACAGCTTCAGAGTCTAAAGCGAGAAAGAAACTATGCAAGATGCATTACATGAAGGAGAATAAATCACTGTTTTTAGCTGCTTCAATGTGGGAGGAGTCACAGCTTTTCCATTTAGTTGACTTTCATAAGCAGCTTACATTCATTCATTCATACTGTAGATCAGATGCTTAGCGTGTGAGACAAACCTATAACCTATCACAGCTAAATAGTGCTAATTAGCCCAATAACCTCAGGAAAAGGGAATTATTTACTGGGCAAGAATCCTTAAGGCCTAGCCAATTATGTTACTAAAACCAACACTAGTCTAACCTGGCTTAGCTAGGAAAACACTTAGTAACAGTTAGCAAAGCTTACAGTACCCTCAGCATGTGATGCTATTTATTTATTTTTTATTTTATTAAATGGAGCATATGTCTGTTAGAGAGACTAAATATTAACTTTAAGGTTTAATTGAGGCAATAATTCTCATGCTCAAGTTTAACACAGGGTTGCTACTGTATAGAGCTAAATGTCGGCCTGGCAGAAGAGGAACTGAAATGATGGTCGATAGTTTTACCTACATTGATAAACTGCTTGAAATGTTCTGAAATGTAAATAAAAGAGACTGAGCTCGCTGACTGCCGTGCAAAATGAGCTAATCAATGTTATTTGCTAACACAGGACATGCTGTAGTCGATTGTTTACATCTCGTTAAAATACATAAATACTTATTTGTATATAAAACATACAGTATATTATTAATTGCAACAATATAAATAGTTTTCTATATTTATGCCAATACTTGTTGACATATTTTTTGGGGAATTAAGTACTAAGTAACACGTGCTAATAAACATGGTGTTGCTAAACGATTGTGCTAAGATAACAATGGTTTGGGTTGACCATAAGATTTTCCAGTAGGCTATGCTATCAAAGTTGGTGGTGACTCAACTGATGGGGTAAAGATAAAGTAATTGTAATGTTTTTTGGCTTTTAAATTTAAAATATGCTTGTTCACACCAGAGGCAATTCTGAAGTCTTTTGGGGCCCGGGGCAAAAAAAAAAATTGCAGAGGGCATCTCGAACCAGTAAAAGTCATCACAATTATCTTATCAATAATAAATAAGCAGTTGCCTGTTGCCAAGCAGCGCCTCTGTTGCACACCAATGCTTGCTCAAAATGTTTTACGGTTCCCATGATAACTGGTCCTTATAGTAGTAGTTTAATTCCCGGATTAAATCTGCAACATCACCAATGAGACATTAGAGATCCAGTGTCTTATTTGGATGGGATGTTCCTGGTTTTAGTGCACTTTTTTGGTCATTCTGTCAGCAGTGAGGTGTTAACTGCCTCACTGTGGTTTGTCTTGTGGTCATAACTCTTTGACATAATCCCACACTTCCATTTGATGGTCAGAATGCTGATAATCCCAACCATCCTAAAGACTACTTCCGATTAGTAACAATTTACAGTATTTTAACACATTTAAGTCTATTAACGTGCATTAAATGATCAAAGTAACCTCGGTTAATGTCAGACTACAGGTTTTTGATATTTCTTTTTAAAGCTCATTTTCAATTAATCTGTTACGCAGCATCTGGCTCATTACGAAAATTAAATGCATAGGAATCGATTCCTCCTGCGTATTATCACCAAACATTATGAGAAAAACATTATTGAGGGTATTGATTTTGGCTTTAACTGCATTGCTCCCTGGGATACCAGGTTTTGCTTGCTGTGATGTATGATTGCTTGTGACAGTTTCTGTTTTTCTTCTTTCTTTCCTTTTCTTATGAGTGGTGGTTTTCTAGCATTCAGCTTTAATCTGAGCTTGGACAGCCCCTATCTGGGAAACAAACAAACAAACAAACAAACAAACAAACAGTAAAACAAAGTAATAAATAAAAATACAACCTCATCTGAGTGTATAAGGCGACATATTAGAAAACTAGAAACCAAAACAATTTCATTTGCAATTCTTTATTTTCCAGAAACTAGGTAATTGGGCAATTAAGCAATTTCCTGTTGGCCTATACTAGAAAAGTCAGGATGCCAGGTGGGGTACACCGTGGACAGGGTGTCAACCCATAAACACCCAGTCACACACTTCAGACAATTTGGTAACGATTAAGTCTACAGTGCATGTATATGGGAGGAAACTAGAATACTTAGAGGAAACCCAGCAAACCTGGGGAGAACCTGCAAGCTTCATGCAAACACACCAGAGGTAAGATTGACTTCACAAACCCTGGAGGTTCGAGGCGACAGTGCTAATCACTTAAGCCACTGTGCCGCCTGCACTGTATTTGCCTAAAATATAATTTACAAGTGCGACATCCAGGTAACTTTAAATAAATGATTTGTTAGCTGTCTTTACTCCAGCGCTTCAGGTTCCTACAGGCTGCCAGGTTCAAAAGCCACACTCTGCTTTCCACGGGTCCCGGTAGGCTCTTTATATAAACGTTGTGGATTCCTGCCAGCTGAAATTCTTTTATCTGTGTAAAGGTGGCATTTCCAGAGTTAATGGATGGTTCGGCCCATTGATTTACCACACTGTCATCCATCGTTCTGTCACAGCACAAAAGAGACCATTCTGTAGCTAGAGATCGAAACGCCTGTGGATATTAAACCTGGAGAGACACGGAGAGCTTTTCAGCATCAAGTCAGCGCTGGGGGAGGTTTTTTCAGCAAGTGCCTGGCGGAGGCGAGAGGAGACAAAAGATTCACTCAGAGCCCGGCTGTGATTGTCCGAGTGGATTTGGAGCATCATCACTCAGTAGGCGTCTCTCACAGAATGGGATCTTAACAGGGAACAATAATCAGCGAAACACCTTTTCAACCACGCTCTTTCAGGTACCGATATAGCTATCAGGGAAGAGACAAGACGCTGATGAGCTTCAAATATGTTCAAAGTTCAAAGCACAGCCGTAAATCATCTTTATCTTTCAGTGGGCAACAAAGAACTGAATAATGCTTTATTGGACTAAGGAGCCAACAAAAGCCCTGTTGAGACTGGATTAGTTTTAAATGAGGAGGTGGAGTAGCATGTTTATTACCAAAGCATCTCTGGGATTTTCCGAATCTTTTATAATATTAGTAATTGTTTAAGGACTGGTTATGCACACATGCAAACAAGGTGTAATATTTTACCCGTTATAAAAGTACCAGTAGAAATAACCCCAGGGACATTTCTTGCACATTCTTACAGTACAGAAGTTTAAAACCCATGGGTGGCACCGCTATCTGAGGTAGCATTGCTCTAGCTAAGTATCATCTCTGCCTCAAAGCTTTAGGGTCCCCTGTTCCATCATGAGCCCTTGGGGTTTGTTTGGAGTTTCCCAAGTTCTTGTCACATTCATGTGGGTTTCCACAAGGTTCTTCAGTTAATGTGTGCGTTCTTGTCTCATCAGTGATTCTGGATATGATGACATGCTTGCTGAGGATGAATGACCATCACGAACATCATGTTTAGTTGTTTTTCAAACATCAGAAACCATCAGAAACACTACCACATTTATTTATTTATTTTATTTGCTGAAAAATTTAATAGATTAACATGGAACTAAATTTAATTGAACATCTTCTTCACCAACTTTTTTTTCCTCATCTTTCTTTTACTGCCTCATATTTTTTCATCTTTTTCCTATTTTATACTACTGTATATCCTTTTTTGTCTTCTTATCTTCATATATCTGCTTCTTCGACAGTTCCATCCTCATCATCATCTTTTCCTTCATGTTTGTCTTTGTATTCAGACTGTTTTTCTTTCTTTCTTCTTCTTCTGCATAATTATTTTGCTTTGTCTTTTCCGTATTTTTCTTCCTCTGCATACTTGATCATCTCCCACTGACATGAACTGACATGAAGTCTGATTGATACACTCTGAACTCCCTTCAGTGCCAGTTGCTGTGTCTTTGTCTTCTCGTTTTCTGTCAGTGTATAAATGGAAGTCATTGTAGAATAAACTCTTGCTGTCTGTTGCTCATAACGTCTCTGGCTTCCTGGAGAACAATTCGCATAACATGTAATTGTTAAAGGACTTATTCAAACCATTGTTATTTGCAGATTTTTTTTATTTATTGGTTAAAGGCGCATGTTTATTTTGTTTTTGTCTTTTTTTCCCGCCTCTAAACAATAGTTTCTCTTTTTCTTTGGTTAACCGCCCAACTCTTGACATCAATATGACAATAGGGAAATCAAGCAATGGAAATATTTAAAGATTTGTTCTATTGATTTCTTGCGGCACTGAAGAGAATAACAATGTCTGTATTGTCTTACAGCTCACTGCTTGCAAGAAATTGTTCGTCCTTTTGTTGAAGAACGGAATAATGTTCTTTTTATTGTCTTTGCCGTTCGGTAGATTGATGCGACAGTGATAGATCAGTTCTATCTAGAGTTCTGCCTTTATTAACTAACCAAAAGTTTCGAGATAGTCTACTGGATCCGGTGAACTCGGACACGTATACATAGTGAGAAACGCAGTCCTGGTTGGCCATGTTGTAATGGATTCTGGGAAACGGTGGCGCTCGGATCGACACAATAACATGTGTACGTCTTAAACCTAATAAAAAGGATGTTCGTATTAATTGTTTTCGTTGCCATTATTCACGGTCGTTGAACTGATTGGACGTATGCTCGTTATAGCTGAACGGTGCAGTACGTTATCTGTAACGAGGAGCCAGGTGAGGCTCTTACACACGGTGTAGCACGGCTGTTAATCATATCTACACTGCTGAGCTGAACAGTGAGTAAGCAGGATCATTTATCTCAACAGGAAATGAATAGCGTAATGGACTTGTGTGGAGCGAAGCCCCTAATGGCCTACTCTAGAACTTTCTTTCAACATTACGCTGCTCTCCTGAACCAGCATTGTAAAGAATTTATAAAGCACCTCCACTCTACACATATACTGCACCGTATATACTACTCCTCATCCGGTGCTCTCTCTCTCTTTCTCTCTCTCTCTCTGCTCGGCCCTTGGTGGCGCATAAATGCTCGTAAAGAGTCTATGACACAAAACGGAGATCATGCCCGAGAGTGCACGAGCGTGGGCTGCTTTTCTAAAAAAAAATATGCTTGGTGCAATGTTCCCTGTTCTTTATTCTTTTTAAAAACAGACATCCTTTATGAATAAAGAATGCATGATAGTATGATGAATGTCCTTCTTTTTTAGCTTATTTCTTTCCTGCCTTATTATTATTATTCTATACTCTCTCTCTCTCTCTCTCTCTCTCTCTCTCTCTCTCTCTTTCTCTCTCTCTCCTTCTTTCTCGATACATGTCCCCAGAGATCTTTAAAGATAAATGAGAGAGTCATTGTTTTGTGCTTTACAGTGCTGTTCTGTAGAGACCTTCAGGACAAGCACAAGCCACACAGTACTTCTTAGTTTATTAAAAGAAACACACCAAAGAAAGAGGTTTAAAAAAAACAACAACACATTCAAATAAACTAAAAGTGCATAATGTATGTACAAGTTTTATATATAGAAACAATAACACCTAATGTACAGTAGGCTCCTGGGTTTTGCTTAAAAATAGAAAGAAGCGAGTGTGTCGAAGTTACTAGCCTGCTCTTTGATTTGTGCGCGCGTCATTGGACACCGTGCACCACCACACACACACACACTCTTTCTCTCTGCTCTACAAAGAAACATTGCTTTGTTGCGATTCTTTTCAAAGGTAAAGTGCAGGTTAATTCGTTTTATTTTTACTTTACAGCAGTGATTCCGTTAATGTGTCGCTCAATCGAATGTCATTAGAGAGATTGCTTGTTTATTTTTCGGATAAAACAGTGTTTCCGTTAGTGTGTGTGCGCGCGTGTGTGAAAAAAGTGGAGGATGGGTAACTGTGTAAGACAAGAAGGGGGAGAGGGGAGCTTACTTTAGAATCACACACACACACACACACACACACACACACACACACACACACACACACAGTGCCTTTAAAAGGTAAAGTGCAGGGTAATATGTTTTATAAAATTAATAATTTTTATGTATTTTTGGGGGGCTGAGAATTCGATTTGGTTTACAAGTGTTTTGAAATACGACCCACTTTCTGAACGAATTATGCTCGTAATCCAAAGTTCCACTGTACCTTTTTTGGTCTGAGCGGAGTTAGTAAAGTTCCTTTTGAATATTTGAATCTCCTTCTAGTTTGAAGAACTTGTTTTTCTATTACTGTTTCATTTGAATATAATACTGTTTAATAAGTTTTATTATATAATTTAATAAGTATCTCATTTACATGTAATAATAAAAATGTAAAAAATGTACATGAACAATGTCAAGAACATATATATATATATATATATATATATATATATATATATATATATATAAGAAGGCTATTTCCAGGAAAGGAAAATAAAATTCTTATCATTTATCATCATAATTCACTTACATTTGTACTAAATACAACGTGACCCTAAAAGATACTAACTAAAAGAGTATCCAAAGATAAGTCCCAGCTGAACTTTTAAATGCATTATTGCACAGAACGATAGAAATTTGGCCCCAATTACTAAACTTGTACTCGTCTTCCGTGCAAAAAAATTTGGTTGCTGTATCTGTGAAGATTCTCATTCATTCAGGTGATGTTGTCTGGAAGCTAAAGCAGCTACTTTGGCTGAAGAAGCTACTTGGATAAGTAGTGAAATGTATCTACTCGACATGAAAAAAAAAGTCCAGTTGACATGACTCAACTTTCAGATTTGGTCGCTGTGCAAAGCAGGAACATTTATAACATCCAAGTCCTACAGTAAGGTACTTATATGAATCTCAAGTTTGATTCAAGACCAATTAAGAAAATTCCAAATTATAACCTTAATTTCAAGGCAGAATAAATAGAGGCTTGTGAGGGAATGAGTGTTTATAGGTGCTATAATGTGAGAAGTGAGAAAAGGAACTTTCAAAACATCAACTGTAACCATAAATACCTTAAAATAATGATATGGCAGGAACAAGTGCAGATCCACATTAGGAATGTGGAGCAAAGAGGAATCTCATGTTCTGCAGTGTGGTCGCTGACACATAGACACACACTCGCTGGAGTTTTAACACACTTTCAGTAAATGAGAATTTTTGGGGACCTCACCTTTGGGGACAACTTGTGAGAGCACACCAGCATTATGAGGACCAGATTTACATTAATTTATAAAATGATGCTGGCTGATATATATGTCATAATGGGAAAGAAAGGTGATTTAAGCAATTTTGAGCGTGGCATGGATACCGGGTACCACTCATCTCCACTACAAATAGGAAAAAGAGGCTACAATTTGCAAGAGCTCACCAAAATTGGACAGTTGAAGACTGAAAAAATGTTGCCTGGTCTGATGAGTCTCGATTTCTGTTGAGACGTTCAAATGGTAGAGTCAGAATTTGGCGTAAACAGAATGAGAATATGGATCCATCATGCCTTGTTACCACTGTGCAGGCTGGTGGTGGTGGTGTTATGGTGTGGGGGATGTTTTCTTGGCACATTTTAGGCCCCTTAGTGCTGATTGGGCATCGTTTAAATGCCACGGGCTACCTGAGCATTGTTTCTGACCATGTCCATCCCTTTATGACCACCATGTACCCATCCTCTGATGGCTACTTTCAGCAGGATAATGCACCATGTCACAAAGCTCGAATCATTTCAAATTGGTTTCTTGAACATGACAATGAGTTCACTGTACTAAAATGGCCCCCACAGTCACCAGATCTCAACCCAATAGAGCATCTTTGGGATGTGGTGGAACGGGAGCTTCGTGCCCTGGATGTGCATCCCACAAATCTCCATCAACTGCAAGATGCTATCCTATCAATATGGGCCAACATTTCTAAAGAATGCTTTCAGCACCTTGTTAAATCAATGCCACGTAGAATTAAGGCAGTTCTAAAGTTATGAATATATATATATTATATATATATATATTCATAACTTTGCTAGGAGCCATGTATATCCTGAAAATTCTGCTTCACATGCTCTTGAGGAAAAAGAAAAATGAAGCATGTCAGTTCCTGTAGTTCACTGCTGTAGCACAAAACTGTCAGGATTAACACCAGGCCAACGCCTTTAACAGTGTTAAATAAGTTCCAGTTTTTTAAAACCTATTTGAATTTTCTTGCTTTAATCTCTATTTCAGAAACTCTACTTCTGCATGATTCATCATGCTCGGAGTAAATCATGGTGTGTGTCTGTGTGTGATCTCTCAATATGACTGCATTATTAAATCAGGTACACTGAAAAAAAATGTATTATAATAGCAATAAGAAAAAAAGCAGTTTTCGGGGAAGGACGCCCTTAGAAGAAAAAAGCGACTGGGATTGAAAATGAAGCATAATTTGCAATTGCAGGCTGTAATCACGAAATGAATAGATCTGTGGATGCACACACGAATGCATGAGCTGAAAATGTCCAGAATGATCTTACACGTCTCTCTCTCTCTCTCTCTCTCTCTCTCTTTCTCTCTCTCTCTCTCTCCTTCCCTTTTTGATTCAATTTACCTTATCGGCATACTTATTTAAAGGATGCTAAATTATCTGGTTATTGATTTATTTACAGGGGCGTGGTGGGCACTGAGGCCTCACACCTTCAAGGTTGAGGGTTGAGTTCTGCCTTTGGGTCTCTGTGTGTATGGGGTTTGCATGTTCTCTCCATGTTTGGTACAGTAGGTTTCCTCCGGGTACCCTGGTTTTCTCCAACAGTTCAAATACATCTAGATTAGGGTAAATGGCGTTCTCCAAATTCTTGAAGTGTTTGTGCTACATCAGTCACAGGTTCACACCAAAATAACAAAACAGCTGAAGATACGAATGAGATCAGACAAACATTCTACACCTTATGACCAATCAGAATCCAGATTTCTATTTAATTTTCCACACCACTGTGTCATGCTAGTTTAACATTTATACCGCGCCTGTCAAGATGAATCTCAAATCAGAGAGTGTGTGTGTGTGTGTGTGTGTGTGTGAGAGAGTAATGAATATAGATGGAGAAAATACGGACAGACTTATTGTCGTCTAGCTTATTGTATCTATTTGTCAGACAGAGGTTCATAGAATTTCAGCGTGCCGCGTGCCAAATGCCTCGTGTCACCTTCCATTCGGGTTTCACCTTGCCTGTCTAATGTTTTTTTCCTCAGCCTGTCGAGTGGCTTGAAATTGGGGTTGTCTCAAAAAAGGGGAAAAAAAAGGGCCCTAAATTGATGCACTTGTTAAAAGCAAGTTTTCGCCTTGACACTCCAACAGAAATTGAATTCAGTAGACTATAAATATCCCAGAACTCCACCATTATTAGGTCGAAAGACCAGCCAAGTGTAATATTTTAAATGAAAGCAAACTTCCCTTACTGTTTCACAGGGGATAAATGTTAAGATCAAGACTGGGGTTGTGTTTGGTGTTTTCTATTAGGACTTTATTCACATAATATCAAATAACTACATCATCTTTTACAAGGTTTTCACATGATTCTTAATAAATCTTTGTTGATGGAATATATAAGCCTTTTTTTATACCATTCCAAGTAGAGGTAGAAAAGGGAATTGAATGGATTCAGTGATGTATCAAGATTATGCGTGGTAATTCGTGTATCACCACATTCACTCTAAAATCTTAATTTTTTAAATTTATTTAAATATAACACACTATGAGGAACAGCGCTATCCGCTCCCTCCACCTGCGCGAGCCATCATTAATGTGTGAGCACTAAGTACCTCTCATCCCTCCCCCCTGAGAGAGCTCGGCCAATACGCTCTCTCTAGGCCTCCGGCTCCGGCCTCCAGACGTTACAGGATCACCCGGGGATCGATCTCCGGATGATAGGGCGAGCACTTTACCACTGCGCCACTCGGAGGCCCGGGGAGAGTTCTTAAGGTAAAATTTTGTATTGCAAAACTCATTTATACATAGGAAATAATGTAAATGCAGATAATCCGTTCCAGCCACCCAAAAATATTTAAGCAAAATTTTCAACATAGGTGCAAGCCGGATGTACATGCAACGAAGACACAAGTCGGCATTTGGTTTGGCTCACTGTTGTATGCAATTTGTATTGTTGTATTTTTCAGTTCTTAAGGCAAAAATTCTTAAGGTGGAGCATTCGTATGCTGAGGTACAACTGTGCGTCTGTATATATATATATATTTAAATATGTTATAACACTAGAAGCGCCGAGTAGCGGTCATTTGACCGCAAGGGGGTAAAAAAAAAATACTTCACATTTAATCAAATTCCAGGACCCTCCTTTCATGACTTTTCCTAGTTCTGTGAGCTTAATCACCCTGTATGATTACACTTTTTTAAAATCGCACCAGTAAAAGCCAATATAAAGCTATTTTGCTCTTATTTACGTGAAATCGCTGACAGCCGCGCGCCGGTCATGCCGTTTCCTGCCTTTTCCAACCTGCGATTCTTATTTCTCTCAGCAGATGGCGCAAGGAATCGCGCCAACTATGTATGCGTCATTCAGTGCGTATATGTAACTATCTCAGGTTTCATTCCATATATGCAGTTTATTATATATATAATTATATACATTATATTATATTATATTATATATATAATAAATATAAACGAGTAAAGACTCTTGGTAAACGAGCAAGTCTTGGTTTACGAGTACCATGTATCACGCATGTACTTCTTGTTTTGACGCAGAGCGCCATGTGATCACAACTAAGCCAACGGTTTTTCTCTCTTAGTGTTCGTCCCTCAAGGGTATAATCAACATCTGTGCACACGTGTATTGTTTACTATAACACTGTGACCACGTGTGTGTGTGTAAAATATTTTATTTAGTGTTTGTATGCGTGTGTGTACAGCGGGCGTGATGAGTAAAGCAAAAGCAAGTCTCATTAGAGAGATCCATTTTCTCTCTCTCTGCTTAAGGCTGCTCTTAGTGTCTGTGTGCGCGCATGTCATTGGACACCATGCCCCACACACACATAATTTGTATTACTTTTACTTTAAATTTTATGTTAATTATTTTTATGTATTTATTTTTTTTGGGCTGTGGAACGAATGATTTGAGTTTCCATTATTGCTTATGGAAAAATTCGAATTGGTTTATGTATTAATGTGGTTTATTTTTAAATAAATAAATAAATAAATGAAAAAAATAAATAATTTCCAACATGAAAAGATACAAAAGAAACTTAAATCTGCTCTGGTTCTCATTTGGAGAAAATAATGTCTGGATCACAGACACAGTAATATAGTAAAGAGTTCTAATAAACTACAGATTAATTTATTAAGACAGTAATCATACTTTAAACATTGTTATAGAATTATGTGGAGTTGTGCTGTACAGTCCCTTTTTAAAATTAGTTAAATATTGATTTATTATTATTACACCATAAATTATAACAGAGGCATTACATTTGGCAGGAAGTCCACTAGCACTAAAAGAACAGTCGGAAAAGGCGAGTCTCTGCCAATCGTTTGCAGAATGCCGTCCACAGGCTCCAAAATAAAATAAAATAAGTAAGTAAATAAATAAATAGATAAATAGATTTTATATATAAAAAACACTGCCATTACAAAAAAAAAACAAACAAACATGAAAGCACTTTAGTTTAACCCATTACAACCATCTTTTATTACTTTTTCTTTGTGACATTTTATTGGTATTTTTATAAATACCTGGTCGCAGATTGTAGACAATATTAAAAATGAGAGGCTTTAGATATAATTGTGCATTTTTTTAAGTGGTTCTAGCTATCTGAATGAGCCAACTTCTGTTTCTCTGGAAGAAATCTACCATCAGATCATCACTGAAATGGTGCATGACAGTTAGTTAAGCTGGTTATCGTTCAGGTATTAGTTCTTGAGCTTGGACTTGAACCTGGTCACAAAACGTCTCAGTCTTGCTGGAGTTTGTACTTCTTTGGAATCCACTAAGATTTGAATGTTGGTGGTGCTACAACACATACTGTATGGTCTTGCTCTTGATGAAGAGTTTGTCCAAAGTTCTATTAACCTATATGTTTTTTGACTGTAGGAGCTCTGGTTGTCGCCATTTTGGCACCCCAGTTAATCCATAAATTGGCAAATGGGTGGAGAAAACAGCACCTGCAATACAGCTGTCAATCAAATCATTCACGCCTCTGATTACGGTTATGTAGTCCAAAACCATTTTTGTCCCTTGCTGTAAACGTCTGCACTTTTTGGAACGTCTGTGTTGGAGTCTCGAAAAAACTGAAGTCATTCGCAAAATGTTAAAATAGCTTTGAGCAGTTATAAAAGATTGCATAGTTTGTCATGGTTTTGCTTTAGATAGGCCTTGACATGATGACAAGTGAATTTTGAAGGGGAGCTATTACATGGAATTCACTGTTTAGGTGTTCAGATGGGTGTCAAATGTGTGCTTAAATAAAAACCATGAGAAAGTTCATGCTCCTTTTTGTCCTTTGTCTATGTTTGTACGGTCAGGGCTTAAACACGCCAATTAGATTTTTTTTTATCATAATGTGACCTCCCCAAAAAAGAGCCCCTCCCCAAGCTTCTTGCTCAGCTCTGCTGTTCTCTAGAGGGGGTGTGACCCAGCAGTAGCTTATTTACATAAACACAAAAATAGCAACGGTATTTAAACAAAATCATTATCATTCAACTGGTGCATTAGAACACACACACACACACACACACACACACACACTGGGCGAGCTCTGAGACCAATGTTAAGTTGTTAAAGAAATAGGGGCCTTTAAACCGATCCAGCTTTCCAGTTAGGACTGAACTGTAAGTAGATCAGAGGTGACGTGTGTGGATTGTTCACAATGTACAAAAAAAAAACGAGGTCAAGATTGTTTACGTTTGGATTTTACGGTAAATGTTTTTGGTCCAACAAGAATGGTGCTTGTTTTAAATGCAACAGTAGGAGGACGACAAACTTAAAAGACAGCTACAAAATCCCGAAGCAGCCAGGGTCAAGAATAAACAAGCACATATCTCCTTATTAACTCGAGCTCACTCTGAAGGACGTTCGTGTTCATGAGCCTGGCTCATGCTTATGGATGACGATCTCTCGTTATGGCTTCTAAAGAAATCAAATGTTGTTAAGATCTTGTACAGTGTGATGAGTAGTGATCTTAAAAAAGCACACAAGTTTAAGATCAGCCTGGGAGTTGTTGTTGTTGTTGTTGTTGTTGTTGTTGACCCTGATTGTTCCCCGTGTTGGAGAATATAAACGTGTCTCTCAAATGTTCTGTTCTGGCTGTGTTTTCTGAAAAAGCCCTAATGAACTTTCGCAGCACTCACATCCTGCCTTGCTCATGCTGCAGGCCTGAGGGAGAGGAAAACATTCTTATTTTCTTTCCCTAAACTCTCAGGCTGCTCTATCGATTCCTCCAAAGTACGTAGATAAAGGAAAGAGAGAAAAGTTGGAAGAGAAAGGAGCTACCTGTAATGAAATTACGTTACAGATTTACAGGAGCTGAAGAACGGTCACCGGTAATGGACCGACCTGCATTAAGTACATAGGCAGGGTATCGACTGGTTTTAAATTGTTATTGATTCTGAGGTTCAGATTCTGGTCACAACAAAAAAAAAAAGACAGAAAAAAAAGTTTTATTTTTGGGGATCTCAAAGTAAAAAAAAAGGAAAGCATAAAATGCAGGTTGCTCTAAGGGGTCTTTTCCACATGCTGAGTACTTTTTACAAGATTCAGTGATTCCAAAAGTGGAGTTAAAATGAAAGTTTTAAATTATTTGAGAAATTATTATAATTTTTTGATTTTGGCATTTATTCCATCTTAAAATTCAAGCGTCTCTTCTTATTCTGATTGTACAGAATAACAGAACACAGTTCTGAGAGTTAAAAACTCCCTGTATTCCTCTGTATAATCCCTACACCACTAATGCACTTATCCCAGTGTTTCACTAGTGCTTGGACACAATCAAGGTAGAAAGTTTTTTCAGTTCACCGGAGCCATGATCGGACTGTCTGCTTCACGTCTGAAACGCCGGCCTCCCAGGAACTCCTTTAATGGTCCAAACATGTAGGGGTGTCTTGGAGCGAGGTCAGGACTGTATAGGGGACGTGGCAGTAACTCTCAGCCGAGTTCCTGCAAGGCGAAGTGGTGTTGGTGAATGAGTGTGTGTACAGTCTCTTCCACAAGTTATCTAGCGATGATCCTCAAGGATCAGGCGTTCCACTCGCTGAATGTTCACTGGAACGACTGCAATGAGCTCCGAGCCACCTTGGCCGGGATCGTCATTCATAGACGTACGGACTTCGTTATCCTGTATCGCTTGCACCGTTTAAATGTTTCACTGCAGCTGAGAGTCTCATCACTGTACTGTGTCTGACGCCTGTTTTATGCCTTCTTTAACCAAACATCTCATCAGTTTGACTCAAACACTCTTCATATTATGCCATCGTGTTGCATATGTACCCACCATGACTTTTATATTCGGTTATTTTTTGCTGTACTTCTAAT
Source organism: Clarias gariepinus (assembly GCF_024256425.1). Taxonomy (NCBI): domain Eukaryota; kingdom Metazoa; phylum Chordata; class Actinopteri; order Siluriformes; family Clariidae; genus Clarias; species Clarias gariepinus. The sequence goes on along the minus strand of NC_071110.1, from coordinate 32,417,593 downwards.
CTGCTCTTAGTTCCCTGTGCCCTCATTCCCCCGCCCCTTAGGTGCAGCTCTGAAATTCGGGGTCACTTAATTCAGTTCTCCAGCATGCCTCATTTTTAAGATAACAGAACAAATAATCTCCTAACCATTGCTGGGTGAAGTTCTACTAAAGAGGAATAAGAAGAGTGACGAGACTCCTCTCTCTTTTTGTTGCATCCCTTGTCATCCTTTGCAAGAATCTTATATTGTATTTGATCAGAAAGTCTTTGTGTCAGAAAGCTCCGGCTTTACACTCTCCATCTCTGGTTATTTCCTGCTGCATATAGAGGTGTTAAAGGCCTAGGGTGAAAAACGTGAACGTAAATCTGCATTGTTTCTGATTCTGAGGAAAACCGTCTTTTTTCTCAGCAGGTCTATTATAAGACTATCAGCATACATCGTGCTTATAAGGTGTTATATAACAAACGTATTGTCTAACGTAGCCTGTATTGGATGATTCCACATGAGTAATGACCCCAATCTGCCCCGCCGCTATCAAAGCCACATGATGGATTGATGCTTCAGTTGAACTTCTTTCTCTCAAAGAGGCTCTTATAATAAAACGTACCTTCGGGAATCTTCCGGTAAAAAGCTTCAGTAACGGCCTCCTTTTCTCGGTTTCAAGCCTTCCATAAAGAACATGATCCAGTCATTCATCAAGTATGAAAGTGTTCGGCAGGAATCGAGCACTTTAGATTCGAGCTGCATCAGGTTTCAAGTCGATGTGTTCTGGTAAAGTGAACGTCGAATGTTTGTGAAGAGCTGCTCGGTTGGTGAAACTTAAACAGCCTTAAAGTGATGATAAGTGAGAGATTGACAAGTGAAAGGAAAATCGTGTCTGTGTTATTCAGGGACATTTTGTTAATTAATTCAAACTTCAGGTGGCAATAATAAACATTTGGTAACATGCTTATATTAAGTATTATAATACTTTATAATATATATATATATATATATATATATATATATATATATATATATATATATATCATGTGCCATGCGGTTGTGATAACCACAACAACAACAACAACAACAAGTTCCTCTTAAACCACAGCATATTGCAAACATTACTCATTTTTATTTAGCCTTAAAGAGAAGGTCGTAAAGTCTCTCTATTTTCCGTTAAGCAGTAGCTCATTTGCATAAACACTGAAACAGCCCATTTGGAAAAGGAGTCGAAGAAAAGGGGCGTGAGGTATAAAGAATAATGCATTATCTGAGGTGTATACAGTATCAGCTGGGGCATTAACACACACTGTGGGAGCTCTGAGACCTTTGTTACCTTGTTAGAAGTAGAAATAATTAAACACAAGGCCTTTAATGTCGGGGAATGTTGGTTAGGAAGTTACGTCCTGTTTTCACTTAGGTTATAGATGACAAAATTCATGTTACTGAGAAACCACATTAAAGTGTGAGCTCCTCTGTAAGCTGACACTGGAGACTCCTTCTTTACATGTTAAATAAATAAATCAGTTCTCCTTAGAAATTGAAATGTTAAGCCTGTAAACGGATTTTTTTTAAAAAAGTATGAAATGTTTTGTCCTCCCTTTAATATTCCAATTGAAATCGCAATTTGTTATTTATTTATTTGCTTACCTACATGTACATTTACATTAGTTGCCAGCTGCGCTCATCCAGAGCGACTTACTGTACAGTACATTCATCTCATTCTACAGTTTAAGACAAATGGGACTGACTTTTGCCTTTTCTATTTTATCCCCCTTTCCTTTATGTAAGCTGATTCATGTTTATTTGCTTCTGTTTACGTTTCCTTTACGAGGGGCGGTCATAAAATTTTTTATTGTTGCTAGGAAAAAAACACTGTAATGAAAATGAACATGGATCGTGAGCTTAGACCTTCTCGACATCTCCTCCACCGACGGCGAGACACTTCACACATGGATGAGCTGGTGGAGAACATCTTTGAAGAAGCCTTCCTTTTGGCTCTTTTTGGGAATGTTCCACCTCGCTAATCACCTGGTCGCCATCAAACACCTGCCATGGAGTGGTTTCTTCAAGTGATGGAAGAGGAAGAAGTCGTCACTGGGTTCGAGGTCGGGGGAATAGGGTGGATGAGGCAGAGTTTCGTACACCAAGTCGCCTTAGAGTTTCACTGGTTCATGAACTGAATAGGCCAGCTTATTGTCATGAACTTTGATTTCATTTGATTTTTTTAACCCGGTGTGCCGTTTTTGTTTTGCCCCTAAGCTGCATCTAAACTGTGGGTTTTTAAACAAGAAGAAATGTTCATGAATGTATTCATTTACGGAGACATTATTTGGGCAAACCCCAAATTTTCGTTTTTTCATATGACAATACGAAATTTTATGACCGCGCCTCATATAAAGTCACTATGCTATACTACTGACTACCTTCCAGTTATTATGCTAATTTATGCTAATAGCAATGAAATGAGTTGTTTAAAAGACTGCACACTGAATCAGCTACAGTTTCTTTACAGTACTGTATAAACCACAGAAACAGTTTAGAATTTACATTACGGCTTTTGTTTCAAATCAATGCAAACTTTTTATTCTCTTCAGTCTCAGCTTTACAGTATCTCTAATTTTTTGTTTTAATTCTGTAAGACTTTATATTATAAGAATGAGTAATATAATGAGTGCGGATTTTAATAGACTTTTTGAAAGTCGCTTTGAAGAGAAGATAAAAGAAAAAGAACAAAATATATATTATTAATATATAATTTTTCAATTATTTTTTAAATTACTAAGTAAAATGAAGTATGACTAAAAACAAATAAATGAGCATTAAATAGATAGGGCTGAGTGCCTGCATCATGTTTTAAATTGGTGTTGGTGTATACACGATGTATTATGTAGAGGTAACTATACCTTGTGACCTTGTGGCAACGTCCTCTGGATTGTCCGTCTGTAGCTCTTAGAGGGACGAATAAAACGGAATAGAAATATAAAATATCCAATTTGTTGCAAATGTAAAAATGATAATAATACTAAAAAACAAAAATAATTCCTACAGTCTATTGGTAGATAAAGTTCGACGATGCTATTTTGGATTATTTTCTGCCAGAAGAAATTTATTGCCGTAATACATTCATAATTCTTGCTAATTAGCTAGCGTTTAGATTCAGAACCTTGATCATTGATCTCAAAGCCTATATATATTCAGACTATTTTGAGAAATTTGTCTTATACTGTTGGGGGGTTGGGTTGCATATGCATGGGTTGGCGGATCCGTCACGGATGGACGGGTGGACTCATTATCCGCCTTGAAAAATGCTAGGAAATGACAGAAAATTGCTTGGATAGCACTTTAGATATAAGTACCTCTTTTTATAATCATTCCATTTGGATAAAAAAAAAAATGATCTAGTTGGTGCTGCATTAGGATTTCAGCAATGCTTCCTCCTAGCTAAAGTGGCTTAGCTTTGAACCTTCTATATTTTTGTTTCCTACTCTCTAGTGGCTGCAAGTCAATTTCAGACTCTAAATCATTTGGTACTGTTTGTTTCCCCTTAGTTAAGAGTTCTCTCCATTTAGCAAGGCTTAAAATTTGCTACATGGCTAATAATTAAGAGAATTAAAGGGTTCTTCATCAGCTAGCCGATTCAAGTTGTTTTACCTTCCTTTCAAGCGATGTCTGACTGCTCTTATGGACCTTATATTACAGAAATCAGGATTTTTTTTTTTTTTTTGTGATTTGTTGCACTGATTTGCATATCGATTAGCATAAACGAATATGAACAGACTGGTTTAGTCATAAAACAACAAAACCATGTCTCTTTAAAAGCTGTTCAAGCTAGAAATATGAGCACTGGATTAATATTCAGAGAAAAAAAAATCATTCTTCTGAGCTTAGCTCCATTTCCCATGGTCTGCTAGTCTTGAATTTATTCTGACTATTTCTCTCTTTCTCTTCTTTTTTTTTCCACAGGTAAGAGTGCAGATCATAACCTAAGAGTGAACTTGGTCCGTAGAGACCGTGAGGCTCATTCAGGCTTCTGATGAGATGCAGTAAGATCAACCTGGATTTTTATTTTTGATTCAGTCTTTGGTGTTGTATACATTTATGAAAGTGAAGGTTTGCATGGTACTTTTTTAGCTTACTAATGCTTACACATTTTGCTTAGATGTTGCATTTAGTTAAAAAAAAAAAAAAAAACTGGTAATGGAAATTTCATGAAGGTTTCAAAATCATGGCTTGTCCAAAGATTTAGCTATGATTCCTCAGGAAGATTTTTGACCAACAGACGAAAACCTAAAACAAGGCAACTGGACAGGTGTCAAGACTTTGATATTTACTGGGTTTAAAGCGTGTTTACAGATTATATGAAAAACTGGAGATGTAAAAAAGGAGTTCATATTTTATAGATAGTAACAACCAGAATGTTTATACCTTACAATTGTATTCACTTACTTTACTAGCTTTGTATATTTCCCACAATGCTGTTCAAATATTTGCTTACAGTGGTGCAGAGGGATTTAGATCCTGCTTCATTTTACCTTCATCTTTAACTAAAGAGCACGGTTTTAGGCCTCTGATCAAACAGATTAAAAGTTTCAAGTTTCGATCTTAAACACATCTTACAGATCACTGACTAGCTGGACAACGTCCCTTCCTTATCTCAATGCAATACACCATAAAATAACAATGAAAAATATTATGTTCAGTATTGAGCAGGTTTCCTTTGTCTCATCTGGTCAGCTCTGGTCCCTCAGGGCATGACTCCGCAGGGCCTCTGGGATGTTTCGCACCAGGACGTTGGCAGCGGGTTTTTTTTATTATAAAAAAAAACACAACTTCCAACAAATTAGCTTTTAATTTAAATAAAATGTAAACATGTTTAATGTTTTAAATATTAATTTCAACTTCCACTTTATTCAATATCAAATCAGGCCCATCATTTTTATAAAACACTACAGCTTTGGTGATTTCAGAGAATAATTACAATATTAAGGTTACCATCCTTAGAGAGAGTTCAAAAATACCTTTATGTACCTACGTAGAGTCTCGCTACTGGGACGGACAGAGACAGGAGAGTCTTCTGTCAAAGGAAGCTCCTTCAGGCTTTGATTTTGACCCGATATGTCCCAGATATCCATCATCCTTGTATGAATCTAGGACAGTAACTTGGCACAAAGCTCCTAGACTTGTAAAGCTGATATACTTGGATATATGACAGACATTGTAGAGCCCCTGTGAAGGAAATGCAGCTTCAAGACGATGCAATAACTTTACAGCTGAGTGGAAAACAACAAAACAAAGATGGAGGAAATGTGTTATGAGCATGACAGCATGACAGAATGATATGCACAGCTGACAGCAAAATAACACAGCAGTTACAAATCTGTTACATTTCATAGAGTAAACCTCTTGGATCTATGATGCACCTGGTGTATTGTATCTTCAACAAACAGGACTGAAAATCATACAGGTTCCTGTTTAAAGAGCTTGGTGTCCTAACCCAAGACTTTATACTCATAATATAATAATCGTACAAACAAACAAAAAAATAATAATCCTTGTCTCATTTGTGATTATCTGAAATTTGAATAAAAAAAACCCTAATATTTTACATGGGATATTGAATTCCATGTATAGTTTGTTGTTTGAGAGGAGTGACTAAACCGTTATTAAAATCGGCATATTATCAGAATTCCCACCCGTAGTGAACCTCGCGAATACGTCAATAACAAAAGAAGCAAGGAGAAGTTAATTGATGATGAAGATGAAGGTAGCTGATGGACGCAGCGTCGTTTCCCAGCAGGCGCCACCACACAGCTGCACATCTTGTCCTCTCATTTTCCCCCTCATTACTGCTGGACTCCTGATACACCAATTACTTTGAATCCTATTAGCATGCAAATGTAGTCACCAAATGCAGAATAGCATATTAAACATTTCCTGCCACCTAATTAATTTTAGTCTTCAAAAGCTAAAGCGGATGTACAAATCAACGATGAATATTAATATCGTGTCTCGTTGAGAAAACTGAGGCAGACTTTGCCTCTGCCAAGAGAGGAGAAGCTCTGGACTAAATCTCTGCTGAGAATTATTTTATCCAAAGAAAATATACACAGAGATTCATGACAAGGAAAAAAAAAAAAAAAATGGCACAATAAAAATTAGGCACGAAATAACTAGGTACAAGGACAACTAGACATGACAAGAACGTCACTGGGTAAGAATTGGGTAGTACAAAACCTGCACATGATAAGAAGCATGGAAAGAACTTTTCTGGACAAGAACTAAGCACAACAATATGTGGGCATGCTAAGCATCATGCATGGTAAGAACTCAAGAGGAAAATCTGTACACAACAAAAACTAGGCATAGGCATGCAAAGAACTAATGCATACAACAAAGCCCAGGCATGACAAAAACTTGACATGGCAAGAATTAGATACTGCAAGAACTATACGCAACCAGAACAGGTTATGGCAAGAACTGCCAAAAATATACTAAGCACCACAGGAACTATCCAAGACAAGAACCAGGCTTGACAAGAACTTGACAAGCTAAGAATTGTGGAGAAAATTACTAAACACAACACAAGCTAGACCTGATGAGAACTAGGCAGGGTGCAAACATAAAGGGAAATAAATGTGGCAGAACAGGAACTGGATGAGGCCAGAACTTGTCAGAAAAAAATCCCTAGGTACCACAAGAATTGTGCGAGGCAAGAACCTGACATCAATATAAATAGGGACACCATGAACTAGAGAAGACAAGAACTTGGCAGAATAGGCACTAGGCAGGATAGAAACTAGGCATGACAAGAACCCGATAGGACAAACATTTGACATGAACTAGGAATTAAAACTTGTCAGAACAAGAACTTACCAGGATAAAACCAGGTATGATAAGAACTTGACAGAATAAAGACTAGGCAGGACAAGAGCTTGCCAGGATAAGGAATATGAAGGACAAGAACTTGATGGGATAAGGACTAGGGTGGATAAGAACTTGATGGGATAAGGACATGGGAGGACAAAAACTTGATAGGATAAGCACTAGCCAAGACAAGAACCTGAGAAGTCAAAAAATTTGGTGGAATCTGATCTAGGCATTAAAACTCACCAGAAAAAGGACTTGACAGGAAAAAAACTAAGAAGGACAAGCACTCGAATTAATGAGGATTAGATTCGTTTTGAGATTAGAATTGTGAAAAGTACATGTACAAAGCCAGTGAAATACAGTACAATGAGACAAATCAAGGGAGGACCAGAACTTGACAGGATAAGAGTTAATCGGGACAAACACTTGACAAGTTGAGGACTAGTCAGGAAAAAAAGTTCATGGGATAAGGACTGATGAGAACAAGAATCTGACAGGATAAGGGCTAGGGAGGACAAGAACTTAAAAGGATAAGCACTAGGCATGACAAGAACCTAAGAAGTCAAAAACTTGATAGGATATGATCTAGGCATTAAAACTCACCAGAACTTGCACTTGACAGGTTAAGACGTGGGTGTGTCAAGAACTTGACAGGAAAAGAACAAGGCAGGACAAGAACTTGAAGGGATAAGGACTAGGGAGCACAATAACTTGACAGAATAAACATGACAAGAACATGAGCAAAAAAAACTAGATGGGATATGATCTAGGCATTAAAATTCATCAGAACCTGGATTGGAACTAGACATAATGAGGATTAGATTAGATTTTAGAATAGATTCATCTTTATTGTCATTGTGCAGAGTAGATGTGCAAAGACAATAAAATACAGTGAGACGTGACAGAAGAAGCACTAGGCAGGACAAGAATGAGGAATGACAAGAATGTTAAAAGGGCAAGATCTTGACCGGATATGAACTTACCATTACAACTCATTAGAACAAGGACTTGGCAGGAGAAGGTCCAGCCCAGGTTGGAATTCAGACATGTTCAGTCTTGGTCTGTATGTGGTGGGTCCATGCTGTTGAATCATATTGGCCTTTATGAAAGTTAATCCTAAACCCTGTGTGGGCATTGATGTAATTGAACGCATTAAAGTGATTACTGAGTTACTTGAACACATTTTAATTTGGACTGTCACTTCGGGTAATTGTCACGGATGTGTCCCTGGCAGAGACCACCCTTCTCTATTTAATGACATTCCTGTAGCTGTCTCATGATCTCCAGCAATTAAGAACTTTTTAAGTGGCCTGCATGAACAGACTCTCACTGAGAAGCCTTGACGTTTCCCTGTGCTTAGGGTTCCACAGTTATTTTTAGTGTTTTGGTTATATTCTGATCTTGTTATGTCTTGTCCTGTCCTGTTTTGTCTATTACTGTCTTTAGCATCACATTTCTATTATGTGGTGTCTGTACACTAGGGAAAACCTTGTATCTCTTCTTAAAGTCAAATACAGTACATAATACCGCTCTTTTTATTTATTGTGCTTCTTTCATTTTCTTTCATTTCATGACCTTGAAGCTTTTCTATCCTTGTCTTTTGCCTTCTTTTTCTCACAAAAGGCAATTTCAGTAGCATGGAATTAAAGGTTTTACTTTAAGCATTGCAATGGGTTGTAAATATTGATTAGCTTGTGTTATCATCGCTAGCTTGGAGCAGCTTTTAGCGAGCACGGACGTTGGCTCGAACTTACTGAGTGTAGGGAGCCGATTCTCATTTGGTGGTGAAGATAAACACTTTGTTCTGACTATATTGATTGATGTAGACCTGTGGTCTGCAGTATAAAACAAAACAACTTAGTTTTATTACATACATTCACTATGCCCATAATAATATTTATTAATTTAATTATTATTAATAATAATTATTTATTTATTGTATAAGAACGATAAATGGAAGAGGAGAAAGCCTGGAACAATCGGAGAATAAAAAAAAAATCCATTCATGGAAAAAAAAAAATGGTCGTTGTCCAAAAATCACGTCATCAGCTGACCTCATATGGTGGACACCTAGACCTGACCACCAGAAGCAACCATAAAACTTTTTTGTTGATTTCTCTAAATCATCATCATCATCATCATCATCATCATCATCATCATTCAAATGATATAAATCATTAATGTTTTTTTCTTACCACATTTCTTACTCAAAGATGATGGTCCACTCCTATCCATCTATCTATTTAAATAATGCATTGGATAGTTCCTAATTTTAGTAGTGTCAACTATCTCCTTATAATTTATTTGACCCTTCTGAAACCGAGTAACATCTTTGCCATGACCACAGGAAATGTCTTCTGACACGTGTTGGGTGTTTAAGGAATCAGAAGCTTCTCGCTGCATCAGTTAGGCTTCAATAACGTGTTTTCAGCTGAACCATATTAATTACTGCAGTAATTATGCAATAAAAAGATCTGAACTATTTGCTAATTTAAATCCAGGTGGTGATTTTTTTCTTTGTTTGCTATTTAAAATGTACAATTTAAAAATGGGAAATCTATTTTATTTGTTGAATATAATTAAAATTTGAAAACAAATGCAACACAATGAACATCATAAGTAAAAAATGAAAAATATCCCAATGTACAGTATTTTTGTTATACAGTACAGTTGGATGTGCACCTGTTTGATTTATTTACTTTAATAACCAAATGTATGTTAATTACCACATCTGTTAACAACAAACAAATTATAAACTACATGTCAATTTTAAATGCTGCGTGTAATCTGCTTCACACTTAAATGTAATGTTTATAAATTGGTATCAAATCATTTTTAGGAGCTAAACTCAGGTAAGCAGATGTAACAGCATGTGTACAGAACACACTGTATCATATAATCACCCTGAATTTTACAAATAGACCAGCGTCAAATAAATAAATTCATCTTGAGTTCATAATGCTAATTGGATGTTAATTGGATTTAAATACAGTTTCTTATTGCTTTGGACATTTTTTAAACAAATAATTTGATGTGTTGATGTGGACACTGGAAAAGAGATGCCAGATTATTATAATTATTTTAGACTTTAAATATTGCTAAACTATTGACAAACGGAGGTGGATGTTGTGATCGAGGTGGGATTGGAGTTTTTTGGGTTCCATAAACTACTATTCCTTTTTTTATATACAAAAAGTAAATTCTGCATAATAGGTTCTGTCTTTAAAGTTTGTTAAGATGGAAAAAATTGTGCTGAAAA